>NC_134038.1:103075401-103220401 GCF_965140245.1 Athene noctua
TAAACATCTGACTAGGATGGGGGGCGCAGCAGGGACTGGCATGAGGAAACTTGCTCTCTCCTAACTTGTGGGCTATATGCACAGGATGAAGTCCTGGCTGAAGTGAAGTTACTGGAATTTTGCCATTTACTTTATCAGAGCCAGAATTTCACCTTAGCAAGCAATGTACTGTGGCAACAGACGGATTCACAAGAGCTATCAGAAAAGAAAGGCGATCATAAAGTTCCAGCTCTGCCCTCCGGTCCTGTTACGTCTCTTTCATTAGGAGAGCCAAAGCTGTTCTACCACCATTCAGCAAAATTGTAAGGTGCAGACAATTGCATTCCCTGCATTCCGAGTAAGTCTTTGGAGAAAGGAAGGAAGCAAGGGAGACGACAAGGTCCAGACACTGGCCCATAGGTTCCTTGAATATCTAGGCTAGAAGGAATTCGGCTCTGTAGTAAAGGAAAATGTCCTTTAGGCTAGACCAAGGCCATCCTGCTGTCAAAGACATGTTGTTGTTGATTAGGGTTTTTTTAGAAATTTGCCATGCATGTTTTATTTTGAGGCTGAGAAATTGTTTTACCACTAGATAACTTTTTATTGGAAAAATATATTTTTCTGTCAAGAAATCTGCTATCTTGTGTGAAAACCAAACCCCTCAAAAGCTATATCTTTTGACCCTAGATCAAAATTTCATATTCATATAACAAAAATGTTGGTTTGAGAATCTCACTGTGTGCTAGCAGTTTAAGGGTAGTTTGAATGTCATCTGCCTTCACTCTCTTCCAATAAATGAATTTCCCAGAAGAACAGTGGTGTAGCAACTATGCAAAAGACAATGACCATGATGTGGTGCAGGCCGGTTGCACAGCTGGTAGAAAAGGACATGAGTGGCCTCAACCACAACTCCCAAAACTACATTTTTCAGATGTGAGAGAACCAAAATGCAAGTGCATTAACCCAAAGCCTTTGGAGTTTTTCTGCACACAGGAGCTAGATCTAACTTGACCCTACCTCTTTGCTTCCTCTAGTGGAGAATTTTTGGAAAAATTTGGATATATAAGGAACATTAATATATCATTCAATATTTACACCCTTAATATGCTTAGATGCTTTCTGATCATCTTTGAATTCCATAATGTGTAAATCATTGCTAAATTGGTATGATAGTCAGTGCAGGCATTTACTTTAGGATGAATCCTACCCTCTGTCATATCAGGGAATTACAGACATGGTGCGTCTTGTGCTGTTTCTCTGCGTAAGGAAAAGAAGGCCAACTGGCAAATGCTTACAGTGCATCTTTACCTTCTCTCCTTTATTCTGCAGAGCCCAAAATCTCCACCAGCTATTGCTCCTTTTCAGCTGAGGAACTCAGTGAGGAACTTCTCACTCTCACTGGCTTCTCTGCTGCAGTTCAGCCTATACTTATGTGGGTCTGGAGTACTTTTTTTCACTTTGCATTAATCTTATACCTCCTGTGACCAAAATAGTGATAGTCTTCTCCTTCAGTGGTTGTCCATAAAGGTAGATTGATTGACTGCTTCCAACAAGAATCATGCCCTGATTAATGCTTTAAAACGGTGTTCAATCACACGATCTTCAGCTGACTAAAAATGTGTGGGTCTAGAGGAAATAATGCTTTCTTAATGCTTTATAGCTTCATACCTGTGGGCTCCTCTCAGAGCGACAGGACATGCTTTGGAGCTACTATGGATGGCTATCACTGGATATTGTTGAGGTAACTGCTGGACATCCTTTTCAGGTATCTGAAAAACACATGAAGCATTTCTTGAGAAAATTCAATCAGACCTGTTTATTTGAAAAAAAAAAAAAAAGATAAGCATTTAAGGAGTCAAAATATGTGCAGGGTTGAACCAGGCAGAGCAGCCCTGCTCTGCATTAGAGCTGTTTTTAAGGATTTCCCACTTCTTGCTAGCATCACTTTAGTGTCAAAGCTCTACCTTCTTCAGCTCTTGCTTGAAAACTTCTCTCCCTTCTTTAAAACAATAATTTCTGGGTAGGAGAGAGCACGTAGGATAAAGTAAATTGAGAAAAGAGGCAGAAAAAAGACAAGCCAATAAACCTTTTAAAGTTCACACTAGAAGAGATCTGGAAGGGCAGTTTGAACCTTTACCACATGTTTTGCCAATTACACTGTGACTTTCTGGAAGCTAAATTCTTTTATCACATGACCTCAGAGCAGGACTGTTGCCATTACAGTGTAAGCAATATGTTACTGTAGTACTGTGCATCACACACAGCTTCGGCACAGTTCTATATTTATTTCACTGCTCTTCCATTTACTTTTTGCAGAACTTTCTGAATTGGTGCTTTGAGTCTTTGTATTGCAGATTCAGGAACTAGAAAATTTTGATAGTGTACATACAGACACCTCCCACACACCCAACAGCAGTAGTACTGTTGTCATGCTGCATATATGTGAAGATTTTCAAAACTATTATTATTATCTCATATCATGTTTCATCTATCATAATATTATCATCCCAGCAGATTTATCATACACATACTGTTACAAAAATAAAGACTTGAGTAACTTTCATATGGGGATGCATTGCTTTCATAGGAACAAAGAAGTTCCTTCCTTTCCCAAAGAAATCTTAGAGCAAAAGCTGAAAAAATCATTAACAGAAGTCAGAATATCAATGTTATTTAAGTACTACTGTGCATACAAGTCAGTTTGCCCAAAAATGTTGCTTTTTTGGAAAGAGGAATGGATTCATGTGTCAGAAGTTTTCTTGTTTGTTCATTTGCCAAATCTGACTTGGGATAATTAAAAATGAGGAAGATGTAAGGGAGGTAGAAATAGAATATACACACACACACACAAAATAAAGCCCAATGGAGAAATGTCTGCATTTTGAGGGAATGTGAGTGTTGGCAATATTATGACCTGGGTAGGGCTGTTCTCCCACAGTCACAGCTGTAGAAACCCTCTCTGCCCATCAAATGTTGTTTTCAAGGGGATGACTGGCAGTGTAAACAACTCTTTTTCTCTTTCCCTGTTGTACAATAGCAAATCTGTGACCGAATGTTGTTGAGACCATGCAAACAGAATAGTGTAAATTATAAATTTGCTGCACTGTTAGTTTACCTACTTTGGGTATGCTTATAGGTTGAAGAATATAAGTATTCTACAATCTTTGATATATTATCCCCACAAAAAAAAAGCAGTGAGGTAATAAAGTGCGATCTCTGTTTTTCAAAAGAGGGAGGAAAAGCAGAACTGTTGCACCCTGAGATGAGAAATGCTTAAGAGAGAAACAAAGCAAGCTTCTGAACTTAAGGCAGCTATAGGATACCAGGTAGCCCTATTAGCATGTCATCAGTCAAACAAATAAACCCTAAAAAGAATGAACATGGCAGAACTGCCCTAAGGATTAAAATCTTATCTCTGTAAAGTGATACTTTCTATATATGTTCTAATGAAAATAAAGTGTACCTAATGAAATAATATGTTCATTTGGAAGGCTGAGGAATCGGGAGAAAACCTGTTTAGAGATTTGAGGTTAAAAATTAGTTCCTCCACTAAAATAAGGAACACAGTTCTTGAAAAATAAAATTAGAGGAGGTAGATGCATCACCCCTTCTTTGTGTCTTACTTCTTTATTGCTTTCATGTCTTCTTCCAAACAGCTGGTATCACCTGTGTCAGAATCTGACATAATTTTTTTATGTCTTCCTGTCTCCCTTTTGGGTGTGTTGGGGGGGAGCATTACTAATTTGTGGTGGATCAGATACTTTCATGTATCTTCTGCCCTTTCTTTCCTTTTCCCCATCCTGCACTGCCACACTGGTTCATAACACTGGCTGGAGAAATACATTAGGAGAGGAAGAAACACAAGTATTTGAACAAGTAATATTTGAGCTTTTTCATCTCCCACCTTGATTTGAATTACTTCAAGACTACTTCTAAACCCAGAGAACACTTTACTTGCATGAAGGTTATGATTTGTACTCCCTGCCCATTTAGAAGTATCACTACCCTTTGAAAAAACAAACCAGGAGCACCACCCCAAAGCACCGTGAAGGTCACAACGCTGCTAGAGAAAATGCGTGGCCTGCCAGATACTCTGCTTCACCACGGACCAACTGTGCAGTCTTTCAGGTGTTTGTCTGGTGCCACTGTAGGTGAGAAAGAAAACAAACGTGGAAACTCATGCTTCAGTGTGAAGAGCACTGCATAAATGAAGTAACTCTGAAGTTGCCATGCCCTCAGTGACTGAATACCTGGTTTTGTAGTCTTTCTGTTTAGCTCTGTGTCGTGTGAGCTAACAGACACAGGTTAATTATGCTGTAAAAGAGTGAAGTCTTCAAATAAATATAAAAAAAAAAAATCTTGCATATCCCTATGCCCTACTGATAGATTGGAAACTTGCTAATAGGTTGCAAACTGTGCCTCATAGTATGTACATTCCTTGACTGTTGACTAACAGAAGCAACCAGCCGTGCCTTACTTGTACTATAACATAACTCTTTGGGGAGTCAGTAATGACAAAGCAGTAATTTGGTGCCCTCACTCTGGGTCCAATTTAATCAAGTGCAAAGCCTCTTTGACTTCTAGATGACTTCAGTTGGACTGGAGGGTTCTCATTGCAGAGCATCACAACTTTGTTACCTTCTTCCTTCTCATTTCTATTACTTAAATGCAAAAGCAGTAAATAATTAAGTGGTGCAGTGACTTAAGATTTATCTTCTTGTTTCTGTTGTCCTAGAAAGTTTTAAAAAAGTAAGTGACATTTATGGATAGTATGTCACTTTATGCAGGTCAAAGGGCTCAACAGTACAATTTTCAGAAGATCTCCTTTTGAAATATATCCCAGGTTGTAACACACAAGTTCACTAGACAAGGACTTTTACACTGGACTTAACAACTGTATAATATAGCACTGTATGTATTCATCCAGGGAATAAACTGTGGGATTCTCCTATGAGACTTAGAGATTGAATACCATAGTCTGCCACGGTTTTTCAAAATGAAACGATTACAGAAAGGGTAAAGAAGAGAAACATTAAAATGAAAATATGTTTCTAACTTTATCCCTCTGAGAATTTAATGAGCTGAAGTACTCAGCAGATAAAGAGAAATCTGCATCTTAAAGTCACTATAAATTCTTTTTTTCCTTTACCACCAGCAGAAAAGAACAGACGGATAACAGATAAAAAAGATGTTTGTATTAGGGTTGAATGAAAAATGCTTTCCCTCAAATAACTTAATGCAAGACATTTGCTGAAAATTTTCACAGGATATTTTTTTAATTAAATACATCTTTGATTCAGTTCTTAATCTTCCACAAAGCTATTCATAGCACCTTCAGGAAGAGAATTATATAATCTACCCAAAAATTAGTTTTTGATGAAATTCTCATCTTTTCTGGAATGGAGACGGGCCACTAAAATATATCAACCAGTTATAATAAAGGTAAATATAAGAAATATATTGAGACAGGGAAAAGGAGGAAGCTCTGCTGTATCTTAAAACATCACTTCATTAGTTATATGTGTCCATGTTAAGTATGTATAATGAGTTTAGGGCCTCTTCCCTTGTTGGTGTCTCATGGTTACAGTATTCCACCATGCTGAGCTGTCTTTTTCCTGCTGCAGAAGATCCTTGCAGTGCTTGGCAGAGAGGTACTACTTGATTGTGAACCAGAAGGACAGCCAGAGCAAGAAGAGTGGCAGAAGCTCAGGTTGTACCTGCTGAGCAACTGGAAAGAGTATGGCATGAGGAAAGAAGAGGAACTGAGTTAATGTATGTGCTTATAAAAATGTAAGCGTAAGGATGGCTGAACAGCTCTTGATAAATCAGAACCATTGTGCCTGAATCAAAACAGATGCTTCCCTTTAGAAGAAGCATGTTAGAATAAGTATGTTAGGTAAGTAAGTAGCTACTTCTTTTAAGTGAGAAAAAATTATTCTTGAAGTTCAGTGTGAGGATGCCAGAACACAAATCAAACACAGCAGCAGATAAGTGGAACCATGGTCAGCTAAAAGGAGAAAGAGAGAAGTAAAGGCAATAGCAGAATAAATAAAAGTGGTGCGCTTATAAGCATGGTTGTCTCTTCTAGAGTGGCCAGGAGCCTTCATAAGATGCTGCAAGTGGCACTGTTGGATACACCTGAAAACTCAGTAGGAAATTAAAAGGCAATTAAATGTGTCATAACTTGTGGAGCACATCATGTGGGTCCTTATATGACTCAGTGTTCATGTTTCGTGCTGTTATGCTGGGCAGCTGTTTTGTTCTGTCAGTTGTGCTCTCCAAACATTTAGCTGTAACCTAGCAGGGATTGAGGAGGAAATAACATCCCAATTTTCATACCAGCAACAGCTGCTTTGGTTAGGCAGTACACTAAATATAGTAATTTGCCATGTAGCCAACAACAGTGATAGCACATCAAAAAGAGATTCTCTGACATAGCAGGGATCCCTAATGTGCTACGAATGATGGATGGGCTGTTCATGCACCTCACAGAATGATGCTGCTTTTCAAAATGGAAAGCGGCGTGTGTGACCATCAATATCTTACATTGAATTATTGGCTTCTGTCACGATGCCTGTATTTTAGCCAACTCATATGGTGGAAAATTTTTTTATTCTAGTGACATTTCTGATAAAAGAGCCATCAATAAATATTTTCCCTGAGAAATGTCTTCTAAAGGTTTACAGGTTATAGCAACAGTCCTTTGAAGATCCATCTGTGACTCATAATAAAATAAACCCATTATTGAACAAAGATTCAAACATGAATATGCTTGTGTTTAGTGGGTGTCTTTTTGAGACATGAGAATTCTCTATGCCAAACATTAAGATGGATGGTTGTTGTACCTGTGTAGTATGCTGCCTGACTAAATGTTAGTGTTGCCTTCTGTGCTTTTATTATTGGTGGGAATAAAGTGCCTCCAGTTGACAAAGGTGGTATGATAAAACACCACTGGTCCTGCCCTAACCCCACATTGCCAAGAGGATTTTGGTAGCATTACTGATATACCTCAGCCTGTGTGGATTGTAATGAAGCACCATATGACAGGACAGCAGCCATGGCAATAAGTGGGGTTTCCTCTCCGTAAGCCAACAAGGAAATTAAAAATACATTGAGGCTGGGACTTGCTGTGTTCTGCTTCTCATCTTATACTATCAAGGGCTATACAACACCTGAAATACTTTCCAAAATTAATTATTCTGAGTTTAGTTATTGAACCATATAAAATGTAGCATGAAGAATTCAGCCGGGTCCAGCAAACCATGAGTGTTCACCATGATGCCATCTAGGCACTGTCTATAACTGTCTATGCTCATCTTATGAAAGGAAGATGATTTGGTTGAAATCAAAGTATATAGGACAGCAGTATGAGATGAAATTTATTCAGAGGCAGTTGCAGTCTCTTCTTCCTTCAGTTATACTAGCAGATTTATTTCATATTGATTGCATCATGATCTTTACATCTGTTGTTCTGCAGTGGCTCTGTACCTTCTCCATAGGGAACAGTTCCTCCTGCTCCTTTTTCCTTTTGAGTCACTCACTGATGGATGCTATTCAGCAAACCCTTGGAACTTTCCAAAGCAATCCTTAGCACTGGGTCCTTCTGCAAAGTGACAACTGTTGATAAACAAAATTTGATGTGGTGTTTTGTCTTCTACTGTCTCTTCCTCACTTTCAGTACTCCTGAGTTAACTCCAAGTCACAGGGTTTCCCAGCTTCCTGAACTTGTGTCTTTCCCAAATGATCAGTATCCCTACTACATACCTCCACTGCAAGTAAACAGTCTATATGTCATATACTGCAGGCACTGAAGAAAGCAGACTTGCCTGCTATCCAGAGGAAAATAGCATCTATAGAACCGTGTAATATACACTAGTATGAAATAATACAGAATATATTTGGCATTGTGTCATATACTTAATTTAATAAACCTTTGAATGAACTGGCACTAGGACTTTTGAATCATAGCATTAGCTGTTAAAATATTTGGAATTTTAATGAAATTTTGCATTTTAGAGCACCAAATATCTCACACTGCAAAGTATGCATCTGCAACACTACTGGGACCTGTCAGTGTCACTAAGCTTTTTTCTACTTGGGTTTTGGTATTAATTTTGAAGGTTAAAAGGTAAATGAAAATTTGTCATTTGTTTAATAAGACCATTTTCATAAAGTGGAAATGGGATGCAAAGTGCTTGTGTTTTTCAGGATTTTTAATATCATGGTAAATAGTGTGGCAAGCCCTATTCTACCACAGTTGTAGCACAACGACTACAATCAATAGCAGGAGACAAAGTATCTATCAGCCCACCAGGGATGGACCTATTTAACACAGCACATTTCCTCCTTTTAAAAAAATTTTTCCACTTTTACAAGTACTAGACAAACAGTGAATTAAACACTTCTTAAAGTGTACTACCAGTTAATTCTTTTTCACATATTTCTGAGGTTTTATGTTTCCATGAAAAGTTATTAATTATGTGAGGAATAAAACCCCAGGTTTTGACTGCAATCTCTTTCATTGTAAGCCTCCTTTCTAGAGGTGAAATTCTAGAGAATCACAGATAGTGAAAGCAAAGTGCAGACCTTCCTGGCCACGTATTCTCTAATACTAGAGGGTAGCAAAAGCTTACACTTATCAGCCTCCTTTGAACAGGACATAAATGATGACTAGAGATTTCTAAAAACTAGTGTCTCCGGAGATTTCTGTCCTTTCAGACGGATTTTATTCTTTCCTCCTTCAGCTTTGCAATTGCCAGTCTACTTCTTCCAGCTGAGGATCTTTGAAAATAACATCACTTCAGAAATTATATTCCCCTTTTAACATGGGTCCTTTATGAACCTGTTTCTCAGATGTTACATTTTTAAGAAAAACTCATCAGAATGCAAAAACCCTATGCTTCCTCGTCAGAAAATTCTCTAAGGAGACAAGGAAATTCGTCTTCAGCCTTGCAGACTGAGTGTATTTGTTCCCACTGAGAGGTAGAATAGGGCAGCCTCGTGGACTGGACAGGGGCTGCTGGCTAAAACCATGCCACCAAATCCAAATACTGGAAAAGAAACTCAGGCTCATCCTGAAGCATCTCAACAAGGTTACAGCTCCTTTCTGGTGCTGTCCTCACTTGCCCTTGGGGCATGCTGTTTGCCCTAAATCTCTGCTATTTGGGAACTGATATGGGCAAGTAACAGAGGCAATACTAGGAGTTTCAAGATGGCAATTGTAGACCAACTAGCAAAAGCATGAAACAATCAGTGCCTCTGTCACCAAGTGAAAACTGAATCATATTCAGAATCATCAGAAATCTATACTGAATTTTACCCTATCAAATTATTCATTAAAAATTGAAAAATTGTGGATTTTAGGCTAGTTTAGAAAAAGAAAGCCTTATTCCTCTGTTCCTGTAACATGCTGTTCTTTGTTACTACTTGTTATCAGGTATAGGTGCATGTTGACGGCACCACTGGACGTATGTAGTCCTCACTTTTCTAAATTAGCTTCTGATGAAGGGCTCCCACCACTGTGGTTGCATCAACCTATAAGGTTCTTGTTATACAGTTAGATGGTAAACTTTCTGAGTCAATGGTACAGTGGGTGGTACCAAAATGGTACCAAAGGGTACAGTCTGGTACAGTGGTTAACAGATACATGGCTCTGGTCTCCAGGCCTAATGCATACCTTACATGCTTTGTCATATTCAAAAATAATATTTGGTTTAATTGGTGTTACATCTCACTCTGTCTTGTTTTCTTTATCTACAGAATGTCTGCCAACACTCAAACATTCACAGGGCCTTTGAAAATTCTGAGGCTGAAGTAAAAATAATAAAACTTGGAAAATTAAGGCATTTCCTTGTTTCTTTTATTATTTGCCTTCTGTAGGACTCAGATTTTCCAAGTACATTTCCGCAATAAATCTGCAAAGCTGCTACAGATGAAACAAAATAGAACTTCTCCCATGGTTTAGCATTACTTCCATAGCTGAGGCTACTGAAGGAATATCAAGTATTGCAAAATTTATGATTCTTATCATAAAGATTGGCAATAGATCAGTTATCTTCTTTCATCTGAAACTCAAACCACCATTATTATTTCCATGTAGTTATGTTGCCCTTTCCATATCTTATATTTAACTGAATGAGTCATAATTGTCTTCTTTCAATTATGCTGAAATAAAAGTTGCACTGATAGCACTGGTGGGTGTACTTGACAATGCTGCCCCCCACAGCTCCTCTGCCTTTTTCTGAAGACTGAGGAAATAACTGAGCTGTAGAAGTCCCAAATGTGCTCTTCCTTTAGCTAAATTAAGCCTCTTGTCTCCCTCTGAAATTCAAGGCTGCATAAGAGAAACAAATAAATCAAGAGTGGTGCCATGGCATTTAGCCATCCGTCAGCACTATAAACCGTTGCTTGCCTACCTGATTAAAAAAGTTAACTAGTTATATTCCTACCACTCTCCAGACCAGGTTGCCCTCTGAATCACTAGTAAACCCCAGACTGAACCATTACAACATGTGATAAGTAGAGTTCAACATGCTGTAAGGTGTGTATATTATTAATTACTTCTGAGGATCTTGGACCACACCTCAGCACTGCAGTGATAAGTAACAAGAAATGTCACTTGCAACATGTATGCACTCCAGATATTGCGCTGTCTACATTCCCACCATCACCAGGTGATTGCCTCCTACAAAACTGAAATATCTGCTACCTCTCAATAGGAGTTTCTGTGTTGTCTGCTTTCTTAAGATTATTTGTGTTGGCATTCCTTTTCTCATCAAAGGACAGATATGAGATATGAAAACAGTTTAAGAACACTTTTTAGAGTAATTGTCTTATTAGGAAAAGTAATTTGCTCCTCTGTCAGGTATACTCATGATTTGACTCCAGGTTATTTAATACTATTTGGCAGAGAAAGTATTTTGCTGGTGCCTGAAAATTCAGTGGTATATGCTATACTACAGAGTGACTTGTCTCCCAGAGAAAGTACTTCTTACATAATGAAGAGTAAATATGTTTTGAAGTATGATTTTCTTCCAGGAGGCAGACACTCCGTATCAAGCTTTTTTAGTCACAGGTAATCCTATAATCTAATGACTGGCATTTTGCTGCTATTCCAGATCCTGTAATCATGTATTTTGGTGAGCACAGGAAGAGCAGTGCTGACTTCAGGATAACTTCTGCTGCAAGGGAGTACATTCATAGAGAGACAGTGGACTGATGCAATGATGGCTACCTTGGCATTCTGTTTGACCTCTACAAAATCTCCAGATGCACGGCAAAAGTATAGAACTAATTGCTTGCAGCTGTATGTTTCAAAAGAAAGGAGTTTACTAGTGATCCTTCATTTTCCTTAAGGAAATTGTTTGTTAGTCTACATATATACACTGAAAAAGTTTTAATTCATTTTGTGCAGGTCTTTAAAAAAATATCTCTGCTAATATCCACCACGTGACTTCAGAAAACTTACAAAGGAGATAACAATCATCGTGATTCCATAAAGGAAATAATTTGCCGGAACAACAGTCTGAAAGTGAACTCGAGAGAGAAAGAAAATACTAAATATGTACTAGCCTGCAATAGCACTTTCTCTTTGTCTCTTCCCCCTTTCCCTCTCCATCTTCTCTCTCCCCTCCCCCTTTTTAAAGCTTGTTAATTCAGATCAATCCTTCAGTGGTAATATTGCCTTTGGGTTACATGCCAGCCTATGGAATTATATGTTTGAACACAGGGCCAAACTAGCAGTTATTCCCCTGCCACTAAAGGTGAAAAGGTTTCCAGTAAATCAGGTTACTTTTCCACAGGGTAAGCTGTGTTAAATACAGTCTCTCTGGGTACTTCATCAATATGATTAACCTATTGGCATTATAGTTATCAAATTACAGTATAAGAAGTCATAAAGTTAAAAATAAATCTGTTTTCCATTGAGAAAATCTATTTAGGTGGAGACTGCTATATTAAAAGCTTACAGAGTATATATAATAGCATCATAGTTCATGGGGAGTCATTACCACAATGGAGGTTTTCAAAATTAAACTTGCAGGAATGTCTTATAGATAAGTAAAAAGCTCTCAAGGGATTCAAGTTACATACTATATAGGGCCATCATCTTATTAGAGTTTTACTACTAACCCTATTAGAAGTCTCCAAGCTGAGAAAGATTATAGCACGTGGATTGTAGAGATATTTTGTAGACACTTTGCAACTCACCACAAAATGTTCATCTTGGGATCTTGGTCCCTGTAGCTGAGTTAAATGGCTGCCCTAATTCCACCACCATGGCTGCAGCAGTCTCTTAATGTACCATAAATCCAGTCAAGTACTTTGACCTCTTTATTCATTGTCACTATAGCTCCTGAAATTGTCCATTCTAGCAAAGGGCCCGCAGGAGTTTGGTTCTTTTGACAAATGTGGGAGGAAAGCAAGTTGGTTTCCTGCAAAATGTGGCTGTGCTTTTACAGCAGAGAAAATAGAAGCAGTGAGGAGAAACTGGAACACTAATGCACATCAAATGGGATGGTCATTACTTCCTACTATATGCAAATTACTCATATGGTTTAATCAAATACATCACAACTCATTAAGTGGCTGATGCTTCTGTATCACATTTGGTGGTGCTTATGGGTTCAGAGTTTCATTAATGGGAAGTTTTAGAACAAAAATTGTTGCAAAAAATTTACTCTGGATGAAGAAATCTGATGCTTGTATAAATGTTTCTAAGAAAAAAATACCTAATTATTGTAGTTCCCTTCAGATTCTGCTCAGTAGGTTCTACTCAGTAGGTTCTTTAATTTGCTTTAAAGATAACTTTTTCAAGAAAACATGGCTTTTGGCTCCGGTATGTACAATTTCCCAATAAAACTTATCTCAGACAATGGAGAAAACCACTATGGCAACGAGAGTACTCTTATTAAATTAATCACGCTATCTTGAAAACTAGAGGAAGATGAGGGTTCCTAGCAGGACCTGATTTCATGCACTGAGTTATTGCTTCAACAGGTGTGAAAACTCGTATATCTGGTCCTGCAATATTTATTGCTATTAAATAGGCCAAATTTGGCAATAAACCTAAATGTGCTGAGAGATTAGATTATTTCAGTCCCTTCAGAAATGTTGCACTGCATGATGACAATTCATATCTAGAAGATACATTTCATAGATTCAAATTATTAATTTTAAATCTAGTAGAGTTGCCTTCATGTATATGAAAGAAGAATATTATTGATTTCTTACCCTAAATCATCAAAAGTTTCTGGTAGTATCATGAAACTAATATGTAGGACTTTTCACAGCTCCATTTGAATACCTGTATATGTTGTTGACTTACAGTTGATATATATATATATATATATATATATATATATATTTTTACTGTATTACATATAAAAAGTAAAATGTGATATTCTTAATTTCAATGTGCATAATGTTTAAGGTATGGTTTGGTCCCAAATTGTGCACTTCCCCTGTACTGGTCGGGGGGTAATAGGGGAATAAATACTGAATTTATCCATGGAAATAAACAAACCTAGCTAAAAATTACCTTTTCTCCTGCAGTGTATTAGAACACCATTCTTCTAAGGCATCAAGGTTCCAAGTGTGAATTAGCTGCAGATTATTTTCTGTCCTCCAGATATATGACACTCCCTCAGAAAACTTGAAAAAGTTGGAGTATATTAATTAGCTAAATTATTTGTATCAGATTTAAAAATGTTGTTTAAAACTGTTGGATGAATCCTGATATTGCAAATAGGTTTGAGAAGGTATCTTTAGTATTTTATTTGTTAATATAACACCATATTTATACGATAATACTTAGCATATCATGTGTTATCCAAGGAATGAATGAATGTATTGGATTAATAAAATCAATCTGAAAAATGTAACTTATTTGTTTAGGTCAGTTAGCCCATAATCCATATTATATTTCAAAGGACTAGGACCATAAATCTGATTGCCATTGTCAGCATGATACACAATAAAAGAAAAAGACTTAGGATTAAATATTTAGACTGAGAGTTTAAAAAATATCTACCAAATTGAGATTGCAAAATTGACAATGTTAGTACAATGTTGAAATTGCACAACCTGTACTTGTATCTTTCTAAACAAGAATAGAAAATGTCTCTGTCTTATCCTTCATCCTACCCGTAGCTGGTATCAGGAACATGCAAAGAAAAGTCTATATTATCCTCTATCAAATTTGAATTTACAAAACTTTGCATTTCTTTATCTGAGAAGCATTCTTTCTTACTTTAGGCACTAACGTTTTCCAGCACCTTGAAGAACATGGTCGGACTTTCTTTTTTGAGATCTCTCCATGGGAGTTATCCATGACTGTCTCCAAATTGTCTTCAAACCATTCTAAATTGTTTGTAATCCCTTTTTATCATAATAAATTTGCCACTGCACAGTACTCTGCAGAGAAAATGTTTTTGCATAGGATCCAAAGAGCAACTGCAATGATTAGGACCACTAAAAACTAAGGAAGTGCTAGAGTAATACTGGATTTAATTTATCTTCCTTAATCCAAAACCTCTGGACTATAAACTATCCTATCCTTCTGCTCAGATTTTGTGTTTTCCTTCTACTCAGTCACACTCACTGATCACTCAGGCTAAGATATAAAAAGGAGTGATGCCATTTACAGCATCTAGACCTTTGTGGCAGAATCTGAGGCAGAAATTAGGTAAGCAGTTGATGGTCTTTACAGAAACTAGCACACTAGAAACTGGTAATCAAAAGGGAAACATAATCTCAGATCTCAGCCCTTGCTGAAGTTTGGATGCTTCAGGCTATGTCTACATTAGCATCTAATAAAGCACAGTAGGAGCTGTTGATTCTAACATCCACACAATATACATTTTGGGTGCTTCTGTTGCTCTGTTCTTTTTTCTTTAAATTTCACCCTTTTTTTCCCAGCATTTTAAGGAACATCTAGCCTTTGACAAGACAGAAGTCCAAAAATGGATATGAGAAAGATTAAGGGAAAATCAAAGCTAATAAATGGGGGTTTAGAAACATTGTTAAAAGTTGTTATTATTTTATCGGCAAGACTTCACAGACTGGGTCCAGTTGTGGTCATCTGGAACAAGTGTCTGAAACAAATGAGCTCAACCCAAAAGATGTGTGGGGAAAGATCATCATGTCACTGGTAGAAGGGAGATTCCCACTTACGGAAAGCAACTAAAAGAGTCAAGTATGTTTAGCCAGGCAAAACAAAGCTGAGCAGGGAAATTATTGTCTCTGTAAATGGATCAGAAAGGTAAGCACGAGCAGCGGAACAATTCTTTAAGCTTAAGGACAATGTTTATACAGAACCAGTGGGCATATCCCACCTATGAATATATTTACAACAGAAATTAGTAGGTGTCATAACCATCAGAGGAGTGAGACTGTGAAACAGATTTCTATCAGAGTAATGGGTACAAAGCATCAAACTTTTTTTGGTATCAACCTTCATGGTTGCATCCCAACATGTGAGACTGACTGATGTCATTGCCTGAAAGGCAGGTGCTGTGGGTAGTCACCTGCAGTACCGTACAGTCCTGCTACAGAGGTACCTCCTCAACTCCGTGTGATCCTGAACAATAGCTTGTAGAGAGAAAACACTAGATAAAAACCATCTGCCTTCTAACACTGGGCATATTGCTGTGATCCTTGTGTTATCTCAGGACTGGTGTGAGGAAGGCTAATTTGTGCAGTGTTTACATCGAACCCAGGATCTGACCTTTGTTTTGTGGCTTTTTTCCCACCAATTGCATTGACGTTGTTAGTCCTTCCTGAGTATTGCATTCTGGAAATGAACCCCTGATCCAAATTGTGCAGTGCTATTGCATTCTGTTATTACTCAAAGGGGATAATTTGGCATTTTGGTGGACTCAGTAGGAGTTGTGAGAAAAATGTTGTTGTTAACTAATACATATTAGATTTTATGACATGATTAGCTTTTTGCTGTATATATACAACAGAGAGAAGAAATAATTATGGGCAAAAGAAATTTGAAAAAGCTTGATTGGGAATATATAGCACACAAGATTAATAAATATTACCTGAAATTGATTATCCTATGAATCTACTTGGGGTAACAAGAGAATAATTGTCAATGTCTGTATAAGCTACTGGCAAAATACCGTATTTTATATTTTATGGCACAGATTATATATATTAGTACTGAGGGTTCCAACAAAGATTTCTGCTACCCAGACTATAGTTTTTATCCATCACTATGCTTTTAGGTGCTATAGTATTTTATGGAATAACTAAATAGAGATGGCAAAAGTCAATAACACTGTGGTATTTTAAGTCTGCAGTAAGGTTGCTCCTGCCTCTATTTACACAGTCAGGTTGAGGAGCTTAGTCTTGACATAGCAAGCAGAGCCAGAGCCATGATATGCCTCTGAGCTGTTCAGAAAGACTTCTCAGAACGTCAGTGTGCTTCTTCACTCATCCATTCAACTGCCAGGGAGTGACCCATCTGGGGCTGGGTGATGCTCTGCTTTCATAAAACATGTATTCTCTGATGTGGCGAAATAGGTGGATGTTCTCCAGCTATTCAGCAGCTGTCCAGTGCTCTCCTCATAGCTTGGGTGGGGAAATGGCCAAAAGGAAGAAGGACCTGTTCTTTTCTCAGCAGTGACATCCAATCCTAGAATCAGGAACAAGAATAATAACTCCTTTTCCTTTTTAATAGGGTTTTTATATAGAATTCATGAATAATTTTGTATTAATCATATAATCTCATTTGTATTATATAAATTTTGGGGAGTAAATTATTTTCAATAACATTTGTTCATGCATCTGACAGTATAAATAATGTAGTCTGTAAAGCTGTGGAACTTCTTGTCATGGCATGCTGTGTAAGCTGCATGGATGTGTTCAACAACAGAAGAAAGAAGCTGGCATAAAAGAGAAATCCACCCAACATTTCCATACCAGTTGAAGATTCCGGTATTTAACACACCTGAACCTTCAGATTTGGGAGGGCAAACTGGTAGATGTGTGAGAGGAAGAGATGAGTACCAAACATACTAGCCTTATTTTTATTCTTCCCCAGCAAGGTGAGTGCAAAGGTTAGTGGAGTGAGTTCAGACTGAAGCATGACAAGGCTTTTGACTTGGACCCACCCTTTAAAGGATTACAAATTTTCTATCTAAATAAAAAGCTATATAGTAAAAACAACATATGAGAATTACATATGTTGCTTTCTCTGTCACCGAGATCCAGTTTGTGTGAAAGTGATGAAAAAAGGGGTTAGTTTTACAAAAAAGGAGACGGAGAAGAAGGAATGTGTGGGGAAAAGGATGGGAATGGTTATGATTTCTTTCCTGCACACTGATGAAGTCTCGGCAGAGAACCTACAAATGTCCTACAAACAAATTGTACTGGTAGCCATACATATAGCAGCATTAGTTTATATGCACATAAGGACTTGTTCAGCTCTGCCTTACAGAACTAGGCTTTATGGGAGTCTGATGGATTTTGTGAGTAGTTGACTGACAACAATATCAGCAGATATTTTTTTTCATTTCTCTCTTTGCTAGATCAAGAGTCAATAGGTTGGTGTACCTCCACTTCTTAGTTGTGCAAGACTAGAAAACTTTGAAGCTCAATGTCATTGAAATTAAACACCCAGATATACAGGAACTTTACTGGTGTATCTGAAATCTCCAGGACTTTTCAATTATCTTGAACTAACTTAGTAAATTATTTTTTTCTCAAACCATTTTAATGTCGTGTTTACAATGGTATGAGTGTCTATAGAGGGCTCTTGAAATGGGGAGAAAATGTTATGTAGCTTAAAGAAACTAAAATTAGGTTTGATTTGAGCTCTGAGTGACAGCTTAGGTCAGCAGTTTCCTTTTTTTTTTTTTTTTTTTTTTGCCAATGGCTGTTAATCATGTGAGAAAACCCAAACCCAATATACTCAGATTGTTAAAATTCACATGATAACTGTCCCTCCCTTGGAAATAGCCAGGTGAGGTCAAATGGTGGTTGAGTAATGTCTTCTTCCTTGTCTACATGGCCTACTAACTTCATTTTTTTTTTCTTATCTTACCTTAGGTCAGAGCAGAGAGCAGAGCCCAAAGAAAAAGAATTCCATCCAAAATTCATGCCGTCTCCAGAAAGTCATTTGTGGAAAGTAGATGGCAAACCAATCAAAATGTCTCATCAGCAAAATTAGTATTTATGAAATTAGTGATGGAGCAGAACTGGCAGAGTGATTGCATTATAAACACTCAAAATGTAGGGGGAGGGAACAGAGATTTTGCTCATTTTCCCTCCCACTGCTAAAGCACTGTATTTAATTGACTTACAATTTTTCCCCTAATATATTTCTTTATGAAACCTGCCTTGAGCAATGGATACATGATTGTTCACCGAGGGTTGTGCCTCATTTGTTCCTGTAGATTGTGCCTAATTAACGCTAACTTGTCTGTACATAAAAAGTACAATAGGCTGTCCTTTCCAATTTAATTCCGACAGTTTAATCGAATCTGTATTCTTTCAAAAATAATTAGATCATTTACACTTCATTAACATGTAATGTAATGTTGAGGCATTCATCATAATGATTTCTTATTTTTCTTGTGCAATATTATCTCCTCTAATGAAACTGTTAACACCATGCATGTCTTAATTAGCTTTATCATATCACTGACAATTTCAGGGAGAGCTGCGATTTTACAAATGAAATTAAATTAGTTCAATAGGTATATTTGAAGAAGAATATGCTCTATTAATGCAAAAATATTAGAAACAGGCTTACCTTTATATACCATCTAGTAGTTTCTGTAGTAATGTTTTTCCATCTGTCTCTTAACAATGTTCATGGATCACTTTTTTCTTTCTTCGTCTTAAACAAAGTGATGATAGGCCTCTCTCAAATATATTAAACCATCATAGGAAACACTGATAATACGGAGACTGTAAGATACCCTCCCACCTCATAACCAAATCTCTTTGATACTGGGAGCAGTTCCTGTGCAGATCTTGGTGTCCCACCTCCAAACACCTCTGAAAGCGTTGTTTCTGGATTAAAGCTGTGAAGGAATTCTCTGAGCCACTTCATGGAGGATGTATTCACTGTATCCATGTTTGTAAACCTTGGCGGAAAACGAGTCATGCTAGGGTCTAATCCTGTACATTGCTAATAAATCACTACTCCCATGGGCCTGGAAACTTCCATGTTAGCATACATCTCTCAACAAGTATTTACAAGCCATTCACATTCTGACAACACTCTTGCAACTGAGAATGTGTTTGTAAATGTTAGTAGAAAACAAATTGCCATGAAGCATCTCCTGGAAGGTACTGAGTACCCATAGCTTCAAAGGAAATCCAGTGACAGTGTTGTGCTCAGTATTTCACAGGAAGCATTCTGCACCTGCCTGGTTTGACTTTTAAACTAGCTGAAGGTCCTAAGATGTTTTAGAGACAGATAAGTTTCTTTCCCTCAATTCACAATCTTGCCACCACAAGGAGTGTGCCGCATTCCTGTCTACTGCAGCTGAGTGAATATTGTGAAGCAAAACAAAAATTGCAGGCAATTTTTAGAATAAATAGATTTGTTGCTATAAGTATTCATGACCCTTTAAATTTTGTTCTGCATGAACACTTGTACAAACAATTATTTAAAGATTTTCTCCTGAGTGAGAAAAATCTGGAGAATATGTAAATAATGTGCAAAGTTGGGAAGAATCTTTCTGAAATCCATGTGACTGATCCCATATTACATCCAGAAGTAGCCAGTGGCAAGTAGTAACCAAGAGAGAGTTGACACATACGGTTCACAAACAAACCATAGGTGGGAACATGAGCAAAAATTTTTTAGTAAACAATTTTGAAGAGGAAATGATTCAGTAAATATGAAAGTCCATCTGAAAACAATTTATAAGCAAGCTAGAAGGCTAAATTAATCAAACCATTTGCTATAAATAGATTCACTAGCACTAACTACTTCTACTCACTTTGCAAAACTGAAGCAGAGATAATTGTATTCATTTCTCTTTATTTATATACAGCCAAAGGTTGTTGTACAGTCTGTTGGACCATTACTGATAAAATTGATAATGATAGTATCTTTGAGTCCCAGAGGTCTCATAAGCCTTTTAAAAGAAAATGCTACAGATCACTTTTAATAAATTTCAATACACTTTATTAAAATCCATGGACATAATATAGATCAGAAGTCAAATTCTGACCCTTTCATGGTAACCTGCAATAGGTTTTAATTTCCCTAGTCCTATTTTAAGTTTTAAGGGATTATAGTATGTACTGAAACCTTATATAGTATAATTGATTTTTTGATCCTTTTACACTAACATTTTGACTGTTGATTTTCAGTTTTCTTGATGCTTCTTTTTTTAAAATAGTAGTGTAACTTACCCATAGCTTATTAATGCAGCAGTAGAATGTCAGGGAAACGGGTTTTAGCCTGCTTTATCAATTCTAAACATGTAAATAATTATATATTTTTTAAAAAGACAAATTAGTCAATTCCATAATGGGAAATACTAAGATTAGAGTTTTGTTTATGAGTTAGATGATTTTTCCTTTACTTGAGAAGCTTGAGAATGTAGAATTTTAAGAGGATTGAGAAAAAACCTAAGTGGGCTATTTGTAGGTGTTTTCAATATAACCGTAATGTTACCAGAAATGCTCCAGTGTTTCCTGATATTTTTTAAAAAAAGTTGTTCCCACATTCTTTGATTTATCACTCTAAAGTGTCTTGAACTGTTGTCACCAAATGTTATTTCTTGTGTTAGTTTTGCATGATAAGCCATCTTTATAATGTTTGGTTTAATTTGTTTCATTTTATCATACTGTAAGGGAAGGATTGATCAAAATCAGCAATTCTAAGAATCTGCAGAGAGGAAGGAAAGGGATGTGTACATATTAATTTTGAAGTAGAAAGAGAAAAGTTCCAGCTCATCCCAGTTTATACCAGACAGGAAACTCCAGCTGATCACCTTCTTTATGTCTTTCTACATTCCCCAAAGATCTCATGTCTTGGGACATCAAATGACAAAATCTGAAAGCTTTTGGAAATGTTTTTTCATCATTTTTGGCAAACATAATGAAAAAAAAAAAAAAGTTCTTCCCAAATCTTCCCAAATCCATTTCTAAGAATGGATTGATTTGCAGACAAAACTATTTAAATGAAAATCTTATTAATTTGCTATTTGCATTAAGGAACAAGGCATCTATATTTGTACAAGGGGTTCTTTGATTAATCATAGGGTATACATGTAGACATGAAAACAATTGAGACAGGTAGATAAGAGATCTATATGGTTCTTGTAGCCTTTTTAAGATACTGAGCAAACCCTCTGGTTCTTTTTTTTTTTTTTTCTTTTTCTTTTAGATCCTGACTTGCAGGTTAGATGAGTGTTTGCTAACTTCTAATGGCTTCGGTTTCATGTACTGACCATTTGTTTCAATGTATTCTTCTGGCATACTTAAGGTTAAAAGTGTAAGTGCATGACAGACAATAGGCTTACACCTGTAGTCACGTGCTTGAAGATTAACAGAGACAGCACTAATGTGGCTGCTTACACACTTTACCAGCCTTTCTGCTTCCTCTCATGCTACTCAGTATGCAGAGCCTAAGAAACTCCCATTCTTCCAAAACGTCCTGGACTGCTGACCAAGATGAAGGAATTTCTAGTGTTTATTTTGTATTGTATTATGATATCATTGTATTATGATATTGTTCACTGTAGCCATCATTCACTACTCATAATTCTCATTTCAAAACACTTCACATTCTAACAAAGCATCCAATCCAAAGTGCATTAGTTTGCAGAAGTGGAGCTCACATATACACGGTACTTTTCTCTTTAAAGTTCTCACACCATCCCATGTAAATAAGTAAGCATTATGAACCCTCATTTTGCAGCAATGAAAACTGAAACAGATATTAAAAGCCATTTTCAAACAGAATTTAGGCTAACTGTAAAAAAGGGTTCCCAACAGGCTCAGTCCATGTTATGTTTGCAGCAGGAAATGGTAAAGTTAGAGAAATAGAGGAAATTTAGGCCATCATCCCTAATATAATCTCAGAGCATGATATGCAAAATGTGGAGCATCTGAAGGTGAATTGATTTGAAAAGAAATTACAGATTTGCCTGATGTCTTATAAGCTTTACCCTTACAATTAAGTTGATATTAGAACCTGTCATTTGGTTTTCTTGGTTTTGTACCAATGGGTATTCTTTCTCAGCATAAATAATGTAATATTTGAGAAAGCTAGAATAATGGTAAAAATATTTTGTAAAGTCAAAATAAATGTATACAATGTAATGATATATTATAATTTATAGCTTTAAAGGTAAGAGGCCCAAATGAAGCACACTGCCAGATTATTTCATAAATAAATGAATGCTCATTTTTGCCAACCATGTAAGAGTAAATTTCTTCAAAGTTATAAGGCCAAGTTATTATTTCATTTGCTAGTATTTTCTTCCATCTGCTTCAGGTGAGGGAAAACAGAGTCTAGATCTCCTAAACTGAGAGAAAATGTTAATTTTGACTTCCTCGTAGGCATTTCTTGCATCAGAAATAGCGTGGCCAGCAGGACAGGGAAGGGATCTTACCCCTGTACTCGGCACTGGTGAGGCCGTCCCTCGATTCCTGTGTTCAGTTTTGGGCCCCTCACTACAAAAAGGACATTGAATGACTTGAGCGTGTCCAGAGAAGGGCAACGAAGCTGGTGCAGGGTCTGGAGCACAGGTCGTACGGGGAGCAGCTGAGGGAACTGGGGGTGTTTAATCTGGAGAAGAGGAGGCTGAGGGGAGACCTCACCACCCTCTACAACTATCTGAAAGGAGGCTGCAGAGAGCTGGGGATGAGCCTCTTTAACCAAGTAATAAGCAATAGGACAAGAGGGAATGGCCTCAAGTTGTGCCAGGGAAAGTTTGGACTAGATGTCAGGAAGCATTTCTTTCCAGAATTGGTTGTTAGGCCTTGGAATGGGCTGCCCAGGGAGGTGGTGGAGTCCCCATCCCTGGAGGTGTTCAAGAGTCCGGTCAACATAGCGCTGAGGGATGTGGTGTAGTTGGGAACTGTCAGTGCTAGGTTAACGGCTGGACTGGATCATCTTCAAGGTCCTTTCCAACCTAGATGATTCTGTGATTTCTCACATAACATAATTAAGCACTGGAAATCACATTACAGCAGTTTTCTAAACCATAGAAAGAATCATCTGTGGAAGACAAATACTTAATATTATTTTATGTACACTTTTCAATAAATATGTTAATCTATCCCATGAACAGATTTATTTGAGAATATAGTGTTATTTTTGGTGCTGTATTTGTGTAGTTAAGGCTTGATCCTCCTTTATCAAGGGGGTTATAAATGATTAGCACATCTGAAAAATAAAACTCTTATCAATATGCCTAAGTATGGATTTAGAGCTCTATATTTAGGTAATCAAGCCTGGTCTTTATCATATTATGTCAGTTTACAGGTATTTGGTATATTTGTGTTTGGATTAAAATTTTTGGGGTTTAGTATCATTATTCTCTTCCAATAGTTATCTTTCAGATTTTCCATTACTTGGGTATGTGCCATGTCAGGTATTCTTGCATAATGATTTCTATGGGCAAGCTAAATTAAGTTCAGTTGTTTATACAGTATCTATTTGATTTATGTCTATATTTGTTTGTGACTGTCTTTATGGTTGTTAGTGTTAATTAGAGAATCAATAGAAAAAGATTTTTTAATGAAATGAATATATAGAAAAACACTCTGTTATAATATACAGTGTTATTTCTATAACCCAGTATCAATATCCTGTATTACTTCCTTTTCACAATCCTGCTGTGAAAATCTGCCGGAAGATATTTCAGAGATAAGCAAAGGAGAATTTTGCTTCTTTTCTAAAGCAACTCATGGGAATATCTTTAAGTTTTCTGACATAATAATCATTTGTTATGGAACTACAAGTCCAAGGGAAAGAACATGTTGCTCTGCTCTTAAATTTTTTCCAGACTTTTGATTCTTCTTTTTCCCCCCCCTCTTACTCAAATAATTTTTCAGGCTTCTGACACCATGAAGCTTCTCCTAAGGTCACCTGATAATAACAATGTCCCTATTCTGCATCTCCTTAATATTCATGTGTTTGAGCACCAATTTGCCAAAGCACTGTGAGACCTTTTGAGTTACATGCTTAATGCTATTCCTTCATTAATACACTCAAGAGTTCAGCACATACTAACTAGCACACATGTTTCTGAATGATGCCCTTAAAGCTCTGCAGCAAAGCTCAACTTTGATTCCCTGTAGGTGATACTACCTCATCCTTCCGGCAAGCAGAATTGTCCTTTCTTGAGTCAACATTTTTGCTGGGAAAAATCGTAGAATCATAAAACAATTGGAGTTAGGAGGGAACTCTAGAATGTCTCTAGTCCAATCTCCCTCCCAAAGCAGATGTAAATTCAAAGTGAGATCACATTGCTTAGGGCCCTGTCTATTTTTGTAATAAATTTGGTGATGGGAGGGATCTGAGACAGATCTCAGACCGTTCATGGCTAGCTTGCTAAAAATGTAGTAGGACTTCATATTAAAATCTGTCTGCCCTGCCCCCCAAAATATAGAGCTTAAGAAGATACAAACTATCTGTTTTCGGGTAGTTTCAGGTTTGGGAATTTTTTATTTTTTTTTTTTTTTACAGCCCAATTAAAATTATTTCTGTTTTTCACTATCTGTGTCGCCACAGTTATTCTGAGACATTTGCTAAATGCAGGGTGTCTGGCTTTTGTTTTGGTCTTTTGTGTACTTTTCAGTGGTCAGTTCAATTTTCTCTCCACCATTTGCTCAGCTCTCCACTACATTGTTTAAACTGATGTTAATGTATTTGTACAATCCTACTGTGAAAGAGCCTGCTCACCACCATAACACTAGGAGCTGCACTAACGAAAGAGCCAAAGATACCAATTGCATCTGAGCTCAGTATGTTGAACGACATTCAATCATACAGACTCCTTCTTCCACCCCTGTAAATCCCCCACCCGACTCTCTCCCTCGCTGCCTCTCAGGTACCTCCCTGCTGGGATCCAGGTCTAGCATCCACAACTTCTCTCTTCATGCCATTCCTCACAACAGAGGGACAATCCTGCCATTGCTTCTTCTCAATTCCTCTTTAGTCAAAACAGTTCTGTCTTGGAAGCTTGGCTTCCTCTCCTACCCTGTTCTGGAGCACTGGTGTAGCTGAAGCAACTTTAACTGGGGAGAAAGTCATGGGGCTTGAAGGAAAGTGCAGGGAGGAAACTCTGATTTCACCCTCCTTTAAACTCTACCCACTGGCTGGTGTTTTCTGGCTAAAAAATCTGAACCCTCAAATCAGTTTCAGCAATCAGAGCCAGAAGGGTTCAAAGCAGTTCAATACAGCAGCAGTCTGTCTGAAGGGCATTGCTCTAAGTGCTTAACATCTGTAAACTTGACTCACTTCGGAGCTTGTAAGACAGGTTTTGATGAGATAGCTAAAACATGATTCATCTCAATATACTTTTGTTATGTACAGATACTTCCAGTCTCTGCCTTTCTAGGCAGGCTCCTAGGTATTGAATCAGAAGTTTTGTTACTGCATTCCTGTTTTTTTAGGAGTGACTTTTATATCATATGTTACTGGAAACTTACTCCATGAAAATATGAAGGCAGGTGAGATTTTACTTGGTTCTAAGTGGTAGCTGCAGCTCCCTGAGTCATAGCTGAGACAGTTTGAATCCAAGTGGACCACCGGCTGCTGAAGCTCGTGGTATCTTAGCTTGTGTGATAGGAGTGCTTTGAGCTAGCCACGATAAAGCATAGAGATGTCAACATCTCCTGCAGCAGCGAGCCTGGGTAGGCGGGCAGGAACAGCCTGTGAGCAGTGGGATGGAACAGCCTAACAAAGTACAGAGGCTGAAATACTGGATCTCTTCTCATCAGATCCACACAACAGGACCATCTACTTTTATCTCAGTAAGGACGCAGGCCAGCAGCAGCATAAAATTTAGGGAAAGTCCTTTTCTTTACTTAGGTCAGGTTGTCAGAGGATCTGTCTTCATATTATTTGCCCTGCTATATGCCAAATAAAATTTCAAAATCTTTAAGAATAGACACTGATGCTATAAAATACCCTCTTTACAAACAAAAAGCACACTTTGTAAATATCCCAGATCAGGACAAGGATTCAATGAATCAGTTTGCTGAACCTCATTTTAATCCTGTCTGGAATGTCACTAGGCTTTCCCAGCCGACATTTGCTCTATACTCTTCACACCAGGTTGTCACCTGTTATGCCAGTGTAATTCTAAAGCAAACTACAGCGATGTTACTACAGTTTTGTATTTGTCTGAGTGAAAGCAGCATCCATCCGTTTGACGGCGAGGTATGAAGGGGAGGCAGACAGTAGCAGCATTTGCCTGTAGGAATTGCTAAAGCTGAGACCGGACTGCTAAACTAATTAGAAAATAAGCCTGAAAATAGTTTTTCCAGTGTCCCTACAAGAGTCAGCTCCCCAGGTTTTACTCTGCCAGTGGAAGGTGTCTGACAAGACTCGCCTTGCCATCCACAAGGAGAGAGCCAGCAGCAACGTGATGGGAGCAGTTACCTGGAACTAAAGGGGGATTCACTGAAATAAATATGCCAGGGGGCTTGGAAGGCTGAATTGGCTGCCATCTGAAGAGATGGCTTCACGGCCTGTTTACACACATTGTTGAATCCAGAGCATTGATTCTATGTTTGATGTGAAAAGAAATTAAAGCCCTGGTCTCATTAGATAACCGGTTATGGTTAAAGATCACAGGGAGACTCTCTCTTCTTTTGTATGACACTGAATGGGTCTCAGCAGGCAGCTCCTTGTGCACAATTGATTTCAAGCAGAGTTTTGTCTGAAAGATGCTTCTAGATTATGGCAAGAAAGCATTCTATAATCCTTCTGCCAATGTAGTTATGTTTAACAGACATTCAACTCTTATCACTGATTGATAACACTTAACTCAAAACATATTTAAGCTTTAGGAATGTCAATATTTTGCCGCCAAGTGAAGGTGACCCTTGCTCTTCTTGTTTGCTAAGTGTGCGCAGTGGTTTGCTGGTAAATTTGTAAGGGTGGTTATGTGGGCAGGCTGTTATGGATTTGCTATCTTAGCCTGAAGTGTTTGCTGCTGATTATGTGATTAAATCAATAATAATTTCTGTTTGGATCCTGTGCTTCTGGATTCGTCTTCTTTTCCATGCTGTGGAGCAGAACAATGGGCTCCCACACTTGAGCCTGAAGTGCTTTGTTGTTAAAGAAATGCCAAAGGTATGGCAGGTGGCTTCCAAATCTCTTTAGAAAGCAAAATATTATAACAGCTCTACAGGTAAATAAACCAGTGAGGCCTTTGTGGCAAAGGAGGTGAACATGACAGGTGCAGAATAGGGGGCTCCTTTTAATCAATGTTACTGTTTATTCTGGCTTACCTGAAGTAGTGCATATCCTGCCAAACTGCCTTCATTCCATATTAAACAGATATTCTTTTATTCTGATACAGAGAGAATTTACATTTAAACAGGCACAGCACTCACATTCACAGCATATGGTCATTCTAGCCACCCTGGCGGTTTTACATTACAACACAGGAGGTCTGTGTGATGCACTTCACAGGACAAAGAGGATTTCCTCTCTCTTTCTTTTTCTCCCTCTCTCACTTTTTCCTTCCCCCTTGCCCTCCTCCCTTACCCCTTATACACACACAGACACAGAAACCACCGTGGAGCAAAGTATATTAAGAATTCCTTGGTGTTCTGCATGCAGTATGAGCAATAGATCTACAGCAGGGAAAAGCAGCCTATTTTCCTTAAGTTGCTCTTGGCTGCAGAGTTGAGGTTTTTGGGGGGTTTGGGATTTTTTTGTTTTGTTTGGGTTTTTGGGGTTTTTTTGTTTGTTTGTTTGTTTGTTTTTCCTGTACCTCCTCTCCAGCAAAGGACACCAGCACAATTATTTATAATAACTCATGTATTAATCTGAGCCACTCTGGATGAATCTTCAACCCTCAAAGGGGTATCCTCCCTTAATCCTTCTTTCCAAACTCCTTAGTGGCTAAAGGGGCTTTACCTTGCAAGCAACTTTTGTGCTGCTCAAGCTCTCAGCAGGAAAATCTGGGACAATTCAATGTCCTAGCGGAAATCACTGGGACACCAACAGATCTTTTAAAATCAGAACATCTGGTCAGTCACCTTATCCCATTTGGGTAAACAGAACTTTGTTAATCAGGCTGTGTTAGAAAACTGATTGAAACTGAAGGTAGTTTAATGGTTATAGGATAGCACTTGGCTAATGTTTTAACACTGAGAGCATAGCATACTGTGATGGACAACTGTGCTAATCAGTTCTTTTAAATAATAAATCGCTTGTAGCAATGTTAAATATCACTTTAAAAATGGCAAAGCAACCTCAGGGAATGTGTTCCTCTGTAAAAGAGGAGTTTTCTAAGGTGATCATCCATTTATTACAGCAAAAGGCACTGTTCATTCGATATATTTAATTAATACTGAAGTTGATGTTGAACAAATTAATTTTGACTCATCTCAAAACTTTTTCAGAATTCCTACCAAGCTCTCATGTTAGGGCCACACTGATGGCACTCTCACAATGCAAAGAAGAGAAGCTAGGATGAAGGAGAGATGTAAAAATACTAAGGGTAAAAACCCACTTATTTAAAGGTCAGAGAAAATGAAATCTCCTAGGCCTGAGGAGGAAGAAATTTTGTCTTCAGCAGCATCAGATACTACGATGAAACTCACTGTAGCAATATATAAACAAAACCAGTGTTGTAGAGCAAAGGTTTGAGTAAGTGTGTAAAAAAGTTCAGCCCTGTGTAAGTGGAAGAACGAAAAACAGAAAAGGGATGTTCAATAGTCATGTGCAAGTTCTATAAATCCCAATGGCATAGCTTTTCCCCTGCATTTCTAAATCTATTTTAAAAAACCCTAATTCCATGTGCAGGATGCTGGTTTTGAAAACATTTGTAGGCAGAAAGTTTTGTATATAGATGTCTTCACTAAGGCCACAGCTGACCTGCAGTACAGAGAATTGTCCTGGTTTATCTGTTGCACTTAAACATCTGAGCTGAATGTGTCTGGCAGCAGCCATCAGTGTGTGACCTTTGTTAAGGAAGAGGTACTTCGGGTGAACCTGGAGTGTAGGGTTATGTCTGCAGCTGCGGGGCAGGGGGAACGAGTCTTCCACTACCAAGCCCACTTTGTCAGTTTCTATCAAATGATGTGCTACTCGCAGTTAAAATGAAAGGTGGGTTACCACAGGAAGATACACTATTCATAACTTTAAAAGCTACTTTGTTGTGAAAATAGTAAAATCAACCAAGACTGGTGCAGATAGAGGAAAATTTGTGGTTCCACACTCTGGGTGGGATCAATGTTTACAGTGGGGAAAAAATGTAAGAAAGAAAGAAAAAGAAAGGAAGAAATGCTTGTTCTGGCTCTCCTCACTGTAAATCAGAACCAACTCTACTTGAGTCAAGGGATTTACACCAGTGTTTGATCGAAATTGATCCTACTGAATTCAGTTACACAAATATTTTCAGAGAACCTTATTCACAAATTTTAAGGGGACTGACAATAATTGCCAGCCTTGAAGAGGAATGATCATGACTTGGTAGTTTCCTACTGTTCCAGGTGTGATGTTTTTCAGTGGCTTTGTTTTTCAAATATGATAGCAGTTAGAAGGCTTTGGTGCAGGCTCCAAGGGAAAATTCACAGAGGCAAATGGGCAGAATCTGGCCCCAGTGATGAAACCAGCTGTATTATACCAATATATGATACTGATACGTTGTTAGTACTGTGTTCTTGAGGAAATGTGGAATATGAAAAGCAAGCTGGCCAAAAGTAACTGAGAGTAAAAATGTTTCTAATTGTGTAGGATTGTTAATCAGGCAGCTAGTTTGTGTGAAAGGGTCACTGTTCCTTTTCTGTCCCTATTGCTGTGCTGGTGGTTGACATGTGCCTCTCTGAACCCATACAGCCCCAGAGAAGGAAATAGATGGAAGGTGTCACATGTGAAGGATCCTTTTATTGTCCTTATCTTTTGGCCAAGAAACCTCATCATGTTAGTTATTTTAATTCTTCCATGTAAGTGCAAGACATACTGCACAGAGGAGGATACTGCAACAGAGAAGGTTGCATTTGATCTGCCATTGTATGCCCCATGTTGTATTTTCCGTTCATATTCATTTGTTCTTTGAGAACAATCAGCAGAGAAGAATGACAGGAACTAAGAGACTTCAAATCCTCCTAAATCTGCTGATATTTTCAATCCTGAAATACATACTTTATAGCTGCTGTTGGGATATCCACAACTTTTCACTGTGAGTTGCCATGAAGGGAACAGTGTTGTCTGAAGCTTCGTGTTTTTGAACAGCCCTTTAGGTATGCATTTTAAGGGTGATAGTGCAAAGTGAGGTGATAGACTAATTTTTGTACTTCTTTCTTTGAAAAAAATTCCATTGTTAAACATACTTTGAGATCAGATATATGCACGAGAGGGTTATTTTCCTTTTTCTTTTCCCCCAGGTTATTCTGATGCTGGGTTGCTATCTCTCACCATTGCCAGTCTAGTACAAATATAGATGCAAAGAAAGACATTTCTGCATAGATGCATCATTAGGGGCATGGTACTTCATAGTCTGCTTCATGCCTAATCTGGACTGGCCGATTTTAGGTTAAGGGCAATGTGTTCTTCTTCTTTACTTGTTCTTTTGTTCTTGGAAGTACCGTGTCACAACAGTGACTTTTGTAAAGTGGTTATAATCACTCACTGCAGAATCCCTCATGGCAGTGCCGGTTCAATTAGCTGATTTTAGAAACCATGCAGATATTTGATTGTTGTTGGTCCAGGTACTGGTATCCCCGGTTATCTGTGTACATTTGATGTCAAGCTCCTGGAACAGTGCAGTTCTAGCTAGACTGATGTTGGCTTTCCAGAGCAGAACTGTCCTTTCACTAGCACAGTAAGTCAGAAAAAAGAGTCCTGGACTTTGCTTGTTCATGGCCAGACAATTTAATACATGGGAATTACTCATGCAGGTGCGTGCGAATTCCATGGATCTCCTTTTTGCAGCTATCATCTCCCCTCTCCTGTTTTTTAAGAGAAAATCACTCATCAGAACAAAGCTTCTGGCCCTGAAGAGTGGATGACCTAAATCTCTGCTGATCTTAGGAACTTTGTGTCAGCCCATTCCTAGCTTCTGTGGCATCTTTGGGTGGTCTGAATTAGGCTTCCCACGGGAGACTCCCTCTCAGGTAAGTAGAAAAAAGGATAACTTTGACTGTCCAGCAGCCCCATTCTTTTTTAGTAGGAGAATTTGCATAGTCACTTGAGTGCAGAGCCTGTACCATTTGAAACACGCTGAGTATTGCCTCATCTGACTGTTTCTGAGGGCAAAAAGCGGCAGTAAAGGGTTCTGCTTCAACCTTCACTGCGTTTAGGCAGGGTCGTAATGTATATCTCTACACATATACATGTGCAGATGTTTGCACATGTTTGTGTGCCCACTTTTCACAATTCACACCCTCCAAAGGAGATTTTGCCTTACATTTTCATTTGTCCAGATATAGGCTCACCACTCTAACTAATTCCACCCTCCACCCTCCCTTTTGCTTTTTTTTGATGTTATACTCATTTTACTCTGAGCAAGCTAGTTTGTTCCTGTCCTCTGAGGAAGTTCAAGGTATAATGAGTAAAGCATCCGGATTAATTAAGCAACCTGGTGCAATTCCCCCTCCCCCACCCCCACTCCTCCTCCCATGAACTAGGTTGGATCTAATCCAAACCAAAGCAGTCCTCAAAGTCAGTCTTCAGCCAACAGTCAGTCCATTCTGCTGACATCCGAAGAATGGTTTTACTATATAAATGATAAGAAATACCCTTGCTAAGACAAGAAGCCCTTTAAAGACATTACTGTCACCTTCTCAAATGTTTGCAGTGACTCCAGGCTCTTTCCAAATACTGTACAACATTTGCAAACTTTTCTGTTGCCAAGCATCCCAGTGAAATGTGATGCTTCAGAGCATATGAACTAGATGCCCACAGCATCTGACTCTTCCGAATGCCTCAGCACCACACACAGAGCAGCGTAGACAAACTCTTTCCCTTTATTTATAGTAACTTAAACTTGGGCAGCACCAGGTATGTCAAATTACCTTGCTCATGAATCTTCAGGAAATTATTGCTCTCTCTACATAGTGCCATGTCCTTTAAAATGTGCAAGGGGGAGGGCATTGTGTTCCCAGCTGGGGAGCTGGTGTTTTAATGCATGTAACTGATACTGATTTATGCCCTGGACAGAATTTATAGCAAGGCGGAAAAGGTTATGTTTTCATTGAAAATTTACTTCCATCATTTTCTTTAACAGTCTATCTTTATGCAATCTCAGCAACTATCTCAGTCAACCCAGTGAGTCACTGGGCTCTAAATGAGGGGACTGCTGTAGACTGTTTGTGTATCTCCCTTGTGGAAGACTGTTGCCATTTACTGCAGAGAACTCATCTAAAATAGGGGGCGCAAATATATTTCTGCATCATGAATGTTTTGTGCATAATTTAGATTAGGGTATTACCTAATATATGTACCATGCTTACACATTCCCTGGCTCTTACACAAACCTCTTTATGTTGTTTTCTATAGGCAGTAGATGTGATACACAGCCAACTCAGACAGATAAAGTATTAATGCCTTGGTCACCTGAGGTTACTAACTTTACTGATGTGACAGGATAGTTCTGGGTTGAGCGAGTGTGTCCTGGACACAGGAGGGCAGATAATGCATAATGTTCTTGTTTTGCATAGTGGAACCGTATCATTTTATGTCACGGGGAGGCAGAAAAGCCCTAAAGATAAGTTTGAACAGAGGGAAAGCATAAGATTTATTTATTGCTATTTTCTAAAAGAAGAGTCTGCAGAATTAAGGGACCTGGGGATCCATTCTCCAGCTAAAATCATTAGAATCTTCAATAAGCATCTGCTATTTGGCACTCTATCCGTGCCTCCTACACAGCAGTGACTCTCTGGTCAGATGACTTCTGCATATACTTTTGAGGATATTGATTGGTAGGAGAACCATATTGTCCTGTATCCTCCCACTTCATCTCATGTGACAGTTATAGGGAGGGAGGATGTTAAAAGTCTCTAGCAGTGGTGACTGCCTAAGGGTGAAAAGGCAAAATGACCCATTCGTATCACTGTCTACATAAACAAGCTGGGCTGAACGCTGGACTTAGCTTTGAGCGGCAAAGATTCCCTCTGCCTTCTCCTCGGACTCGTCAGTGTGCCGTGACAAGCTGGTTCAAGAGGAGAGGGCAGAATATGAACACCTTTTAGCAAAATGCCATTGCCTGAGAAATTCTAATGGGAAGGGAATGTTTTACAGCAGTAACTACAACACTAAGGTTGATGAAGTGTAAAATTTCAGTGATCCACAGCATGAAGAATTCTTCTGAATAAATGTTTTTAAAATATACCTTTCTCCATGTGAAAGCCCTTTAACAGGTGTTGAGTTTTATACAGGACTCAGTAGCAGAAAGCTCTGCAGCTGCATCTTGCCAGATGGGGAGCTGCACATGACTAGCAACAGAGCACTCCTGGCAGGACGGAGGATTTTAGAGTTGCATCTCTAAAATCCTTCCTTAGGCTTAGACATTGATATTCCAGTGACGGTGAATAAAGATGCATTTTTCAAAAGGGATGTACACAGCAAATTGCAACACAAGGGATGTCTGTAGCACTTGCAGTTCCTGCAACACAAGGGATGTTTGTAGCACTTACAATTCCTCTGCAGTTTAGTGGGAGCTCAGAACATTGTGGGAATCACTGGGCCACATTGCCAGTAATTACACATTCCAGAGTTTAGGGTATTCTCCTTGAAACTTTACCACAAATACTTTACAAATGTGCTGCAGAATAAGGAATTGCATTATTATACACCAGATGCACCAGTTTTCATAAGTTTATTGAAAGGAATAACTTTTTCTTAATCATCATCATAGACCAGCTTGAGTGTGCATCTTCTCATGGTTCTGTTTTTTAAACCTCACACCTGGACAAGATCTTCAACAGCGACTCCCTGCAATAGAGAAACACCTGGGAGGTGCAAAGGTGAGCTCACAGTGATGCTCAAAGAGAACTGGGTTCGAAGGACTGTTAGTAATCCTGACCAGGGTGGAACTGAACTCTGAATCTTGATGTTAAAGGTTGGAGCATAAACCCCACTATTTCTATTTTACCACTGCACACTTGTACCAGGGTGAGCTTCCTTTGAAAGCCACAGCACAGATATTACTCTCATCTCTGGTTCCCTTTTGTAGAATGGTCCCTAGTATTAAAAGCTTTACATGAGACAATTGCAATTAAATGAAGACTCATATTCTCAGTTCTCCTATAAAACATTTTAAATGATTGGTATATGCAAGACTACAAAAACAATGTTCCCATGTGAGGATCAGTTAGTTCTTCCCTAGTCAGGGTCCACCACACAGTGCATCAACACCTCACCAACCAGGATCTTTTCAGCTCTGATACTTGTTATTCATAGTTTTCTGTACCTTTTAATATAAGCCATTTTTCAACACCTCTGTACCGTAGCATCACTCTCTTAAGTTTCAATAAACGCTAAATCATCCTGGGTGAAATCCTAATGTTTTTTATTGCTTGAAATCATCAGGACTTTTTTTGTTATAAGTATCAAAACAGCCTCTGCAAAAATGTTTGCAGGTAAGCAATGACATGAATGAAAAGAAGGGAGATTATTTTGTGAAAATGCAGTCTTCGTGTGCTTTGTTTTGTGCTTCAGCTTATTCTGTTCAAAATCAATACAGCCAGCTCTGCAACAGCTAACTAACAGCCTAGAATTAGTGCAATCAAATGGTTAAAAGTTAATTGAAACCAATGTGTGTTGAGATCATAGTGTGTTTTGTTTAGGGTGTTTTTTTTTTTTTTTTTTTCCCCAAGCAAAGTGCTATGTGTTATTCAGTCACAGAGCATAAAACAGGTCAAAGTCAGCAAGTCATATAGAGAAGAGGATTAATGCACTATGGTGCTAGTGGGCTAACGCACTGCAGCAGCACACCAGTGGCTAAATATTTAAATTATATGTATGTCAGTGTGCAGAACAACTTGAAAGAAACCTGCTTTTTCCTTCGTATAGTCCGGCTGTGAATTCTGAATAACATTCAAGTTCAGAGCAGCCACCCCCTCTGACTATCACAGAGCTAACTGGCCTATTGTGGTGCTGCTGCCATTTTCCCCCTTCATTTTTTCTCCCAGCATACTGGGGGTATTTTCAATTAAGAAGAATTCAATTTTGAATCACAGTTTTGCAAAGGGTTCAATGCTAATGAGTAAACATAGGAGGACTCGGTAATAATAATTCATAAGCAGCAGGAAGAAAAGTGCATGCTTTGTTGTTGGACTGGTTGGAGCCAGTTCATTTTATAGAATTTCATGCCAGCTACACTCCATAAATTTTTCACAATGATCATAAAATACCTTTTTATTTTATTTTTTTTCCTTTTGTTGCTCTCCAGAGTTTATTCATTACACATGAAGCATATCTGTGCTGTGAAATCCGTTACTAAATACCTCAGGACCTGTCATGCCACTGTAATTTAAATTGAATGTAACAATAATCCAGCCTGATTGCCCAGCTCACTAGTTAATGTGAGGATATTTGACTCTGTTAATCACCACAATAGCCAGGTCACATTTCCACCATTGCATAAGTAAACAGATTAACCGGCATGCAGTGCAGCCCTAACAAACAGCTCGCTGGTGACATTTGCAGCACAGCAAGCTGCAGCCTCACCACGAGAACAAGAAACTGGCTCTGGCATTACAAACCACAATTTTAATAATATACATGAAACACCAGAAACTTTTAAAAAAGGGGTTTAGGTAAAATACACGCGCATTAGAGAATTAGCCGTTATGAGCATGGCGTCTGAGGCAGGCAGGTTATTCGTCGCATGCACATGTACACACAGAGAGTGAGTTCAGTGTATCTCACGCTAAAGCTTTGTTGCCCATCTCAGAAATAGCTCACACTACAAAGCGATTTAGGTGGATTGATTTTATATTATGTGAGATCTGCCTCTCACTGTGCAACGTGTTACAATAATCAGATTTTCTGTGTTTTGTTTTTTTCCTGGAGCTTACGCTAAGCATAACTCTGAGCAACTTCTAGATTCCAATTTTAGCTGCCTCTCAGGTCACAACTTTTGAATCTGCATGTTGTGATGGGTAAAAAAATTACAGTAAGTGCTATGGTAAGATATTTTTTTTTGCTCTTAGTTTAGTACATGTTAAAAAAAAAAAAAAAAAAAGAAAAAAGAAAGAAAGAGCACCGGTGATGTTAAGAGCTGATAAGATTCAATCGGGTGAGATCACAGGCTTGCTATTGTACCACAATTTTTCAAAATTGCCCTTCCCCCTCTTAATCCACTTTATGTACCCAGCAGCCAGGATAAGAGCCGCAGTGGATAATATCATTTTGTTTTGTCCCAGCAATATGATGCTATCAGGGGTTGGCTGTGCTTTTAATTAAGGGAGAGAACCCTAACATGTTGGGCAAATATATGTAATAAATCTATTTCTGTACTGTCTGGAGAGGAGTATTGTAAGAGCTGAGATCTTGAAGCTAAATCTAGGCCTTTGTGATCTGTTTTGCACCCAGGTTTCTCTCCTGCTGAGGAAATGCTCTCTTTTAACAATGAAAAGGTTATATATCCACCATGACTTCTGTTTTGTGCATTTTATAGGGGGTCCAAAGTCATCACAGTCTCATCACATTAAACCTGCCACCACTCAACCTTAGTGGCTGATATGTATTTTTGACACAGAGTAATGCAAGTAGGATTACAGCCCAGCAATAGCAGCTCTCATTGTATTTTTGCCTCCTGCTGTCTACTTTTTCCCCTCCTGTTGTTTATTTTGAGGGACAGCAAAACAGGAAGAAAAAAGAGAAAAAAAAAGACATTACTGCTCAGCCAGTAGTAAAACTTCTTTTATGGGCTGGCCTTGTAGCCTAGCGCCACTGACACTGAGGATTTGAGAGAGAATCCCGGTGAAGCAATACACACAGTACTCCCTCGGCTGTTCTGGCTCATGACCCGAGAGAAGCACCGAAGGAGCTCTCTTCATCTCTTTGCTGCCAGAAAAATGATTGGCTCAACACAGGTTCAAGGATGAAAGACACCAAGCCAGGGAAGGGGAGGGACTTTGCTTACTGAGTGGGGCTAGGAGGACAAAACAATTTCTCTTGCAGAGAAAGGGGGGCAAAAAGATTGAAAGCAAACATTATAATAGGACAAGAGTATATATCATCAGCACACAGGCAGGTACCTGAACAGAAAGTTATGACATATTTTTCCCCCAAGAAAATGTTTACAGTTCACACCACATCTAAACCACTGCCACTATCGAGTGAAGGTGGAAAACAAAGCTGACTTAGTGGTTTCACATGCTTTTATATAACCCTATAATTTTTTAAAGCGCTTTGTTTCATAAAATGAAATTATGTAGGCAATTAGTCTATACTGTGCACTAACCCCTGTTATGCCTTGGCTAGGAAAGGGAATTTAAAAGAACAAAGTTATTTCATTTTAGAAACATGTTATTGTGCACGCCCTGTAAGTTTTTAATGAAAAAGTGTTACATTTATTATACAAATGAATTATTTCATTGGTCTTCCCCAATAAATGCTTTGAAAAACATGAAACAATGACATATAGTTGAATACATCTCAATCCATTAGAAAACTGTATCTGTGACTTGGAAAAATAGGTAAAGTAGAAGAGGGTGGTAACTTGGACAGCTGGAGCCTTTTACAAGGACACCGAGGCCAGCTGTGAGCTGGAAACTCACTGATCTCGTATTGCTTCACCATGGGTCTCTGAGAACCTGGATCAAATGTGGTATGAACCGTGACCCATGCTGGCAGTCCAAGGAAAGAAGGTAAGAACAGAACTGGAATGGACATAGAGGGATCCTCGCAGTCCAAAGTAATGGTCACCAGTTCCTCTAACCTGCTTCTTGCTCAGACAGGGAGATGCCAGGTAGAAGAGGACTGCCTGCATCTGACAGACCTGGGGGAGGGAAGAGGAAATGAGGTTGAAGTGTTTGATCTTACAGGATTCTGAAATGTTCCAGCATCACAGTGGGATGTTTTGTTTTTCTTGTTATTTTTATTTGGTCTTGTCATTTGCCAGTCTGGTCTACCAGCTCCAGTAAATATGAGCAGGGGTTGTTTAAAGGGCAATCAGAACATGCCAGCTGACTCTGGGTTTCAGGCTTTCTCCTGGACTATGCAAAAGAAATCACAAAGACCTGCTTCATCAATGAAAGCAGTGCCCTCAGAGTTGCCTGGAATTCTTTAGTTTGCATGATTTGATACATTTTAGTGTCCCGATACATTTCTGCCCTTTTTCAGAACTAGAGAAGGGCTTGCAGAGGATCCTGTTGAGGAAGTTTAAGCTCCTGGTGTAAATTCCACTACAATACACTAGAGAGAAAGCTGGCATAACACTGCCGGAAGGCATAGAGGTGAGACAACAAAGATGTGTTTGATATTTCACCACTAAGAATACACCACACTAAGAAGACACCAAAGGTAGAGTTTGCTGGAGTAAATATGAGGATATGATGGACAGAGGAATAGAAATCTGAGAATGTTTTTCATCTTTTGGCAAACCTTAGTCAAACTAAGGTTTCACATAAAAGCTTGGTACTTGCAAATTGTATGGGTTTTGAAGGATGTATTTTTTCCATTCCTTCTGTAATGGAAACACTAGCCAGATCATAGGTGACACTTTGCATCACTGTAAATTCTACAAATGTGTAAACTCCCTATAACCAGTATTTGCACTGCAGCGAGGTATTCAGACTAATTCTACTTGGGCCGGGATGCTGTTAAAGCCTCTTGCAGATGCCAGGTCATTAAACATGTGCTGATGTATGTCTTAGCATGGTACAACATTTGGGCTAATTGGCCCACCCACTCTGTACTCTGCTGGAGCAGCTATATACTTCCATTTCTGGCTAGTTCACGGGCTATGTCTGTTGTGCACAGAATAACAATACCATAAGCATGCCTCTCCTAGGACAATGAAATGAATACAGAAGATAAAAGAATAGCTAAATGGTATCCTCTTGCTGACCATGAATAGATAATCAAGAACTCTGATCACTTGACTTCTAGGAAGAGGACAGAAATCACTCTGACTTTATATTATATTATATTATATTATATTATATTATATTATATTAATTACATTATATTACATTATTTTATGTTATATTATGTTATATTATATTATGCTGTATTATATTATATTATATTATATTATATTATATTATATTATATTATATTTATTATATTATATTATATTTATTGTAAACATTTCCTCTAACATTTTGAGTTACTTTCATCACAGACTCTGTTCTGTTGCCCAGCACAGCTTCTTCTCATCAGAAGAGAGTTAAATGAAGTTTCCTTTGTATCACCCAATGTGCTGAAATTCTCTGTATTTCCTATATGCTTTTGTTTTAAGCAGGATAAGGTATATGAAACAAGCATTATCTGAAATGTTAATACTTCTCAAATACCTCTCATACCACTTCAAATCAAGCATTAAATGATACACTTTTACAGAGCTATGCAGGGTTTAACTTGCTCCATGTGTTTTTCTAAGTACTGAAGAAGAAAAGAATCCATGAAAAAAATAACACAGCAGAGTAGATCAGGTGGAAGGAATCAAAATGCATGGAGAGCTCTTCAGTCTATTCACAGGTTCAGGTTCTGCCAATGACACCTGACATTCCAGTAGCAAAATACGCCTTGATAATTATAGGTGTCAGTGAAGGGCAGAGCTCTGGAGAGCTGCTCACTGAAACATTACCCACTGATTTTCCTCTTCAGCTTATAACTACTTGCCTGCTTTCTTTAAACTTTACCAACAAGGAGCAGGTTTGCTTCCAATTTGAACAGAAACTCCTGAGAGTGATGAAATGTTAGGTATTGCTAGACAATTTCTCTTAATTGCAGACATTTTTCTCTGCTAGCCCTTCAGATATAAAGAACTTCTAGAAGAGCAGGTAGACAGGTGGGCAAGTGCCACAGCTGCACAAGTTATGCTGATGGTGACAGGCTTCCTTGCTTTTGTATTCTTGAAACCATTTGTAAAAGGAACTGAATCACTGGAGTGATTATAAGGTAGTGGTCTCATGCTGAAAACATGGACATTGACTTGCTGTTACTCTCTTCACTTTCCCCAAAGTTGGTTTTCATGGTCCCTATTGCAATCACAGGCAACCTTCTAGGCTGCTGTTTTCCAAGATTTGACAGAAGCCAGATGTACTTGGTAAACGTTATGATGTGGTCAGCAAGAAAATATGCAGTATGTATATTCCTTTATCACAGTTCCCTAACACTGGGCAATGTTACATACCACCAGGGGGTATGTTTGTTTTGCCAAGATGGTCTATAAGCATATTTTGTGATAACAATATAATCTCTTTGTAAAGATAAAACATTGCGCAGGGTTGTGAGACATTCTGGTGGAGGGCCATATGCACCACAGAGCTTAGCTGATACAGGACTGGAGCAAGAGCATTTGGAATGCACTTGCTTTGTGTCAAAACGTGCACATAAATTTACATTTGTATTTGATGTTTTTACTGAAAAAGCAAGAATCTGTTTTTTAATGGTAATGGCTTTGCCTCAATCGCCTTTATTTCTAAAGTTACAGATTGTATACAATGTTATTTTAAAGTGACTCTATATGCACAGAAATATGATGGGATTTTCAGAGAAGTTTAAAGAGGTTTCTTTGCTGCTCCATTAGAAATATTTGCCTTTGTGTTCTCAACTTTTAGCTCACTGATCATCCACAAGGGGAAGGGTAGAAATTATTTTACAGCCATGCCCTTCTTTCCAATACAGATAGATCTGAGCAGCAGAGGGACATGCCTAATTGGTAGCATGAAAAGTTGACACAGCAGTGACATAGGTTTCTGGCTAACCCTTCCAATATTCACCACCCCACAGAAAGCCCTCTGTGGCTCCATGGCTCATGTTCTTCCCCAAGTTGTCCTCAGAGACAAACTCCTCATGTGGTAGTACTTCCCTGCAATTCCCCAAAATCAGGCCTGAGCTAATAAGGGCCAATTCTGCCCATTCAGTAAAAAAAAAATGTTCCAAAGGAGAGGTATGTGTAAGTCAATGAACTTGGCAAAACCCATTGTTTCAAAATTATTCTGTTTTAGTTATGTGATTTAGGCCTCATAAAGCAGGCACTATAGATATTTAAGGCAGAAGTCTTCACTGATTTTGTTTCTGGTCAGGTCTTACATATTGATTATAAACAACAGGAGCATGTCCCAAGTATCGCTGTAGTCTTCAAATAGAAAAATCAAAAATTTGGTGAGTTTTATAACTCTCTGACAATGGTCCAAACTTGTATCCAGTCACCAGTCACCATATTCTGTGAAATATTGTATTGTCTAGAGAAGAGATCATGCCAAATTCAGATAGCTTGGCTTTGTGGTTTTTTTGGTTTTTATTCAAAACTTCAAGCTGTCTTCAGCCACCCCCCCATCCAGCCGCTTGCTCACTCCCAATGGGATGAGGAAGAGGATCAGAAGACAAAAATAAGAAAACTCATGGGTTGAGATAGAGTTTAATAGATGAAGCAATGCTGCACACATTAGCAAAGCAAAATAAGGAATTAATTTACTATTTCCCACTGTCAGGCAGATGTTTAGCCACTTCCTAGAAAGCAGAACTTCATCAAGCCATAACTCCAGTATCGCCTCTTCCTCACACTTTCCCCCAACTTTTATTCTTGAACATGACATTATATGGTCTGGTATATCCCTTTGGTCAGGTGGGGTCATCTATCCTGGTTGTGTGTCCTCTCAACATCTTGCACACCCATAGTCTACTGACCACAGGAGGCAGCATGGGAAAAAGGAAAAAACAAAAACAAAACCAAAAACAAACCTTCAATGCTATACAAGAACTGCTTGACAATAGCCAAAATGCTGTTTTAGTCACAGATCCGAAACACAGCACCACGTGGTCACAGAATCTGAGGGTATGCATCTTGGAACATTAGGTCTCAACCTTAGTGCTCTTCTGACTTGGGCCTGAGTGTCCACAGCAGTACCCAGTGAACTATTTCAGAACCTAAGTACTGCCAGAGTGTGAAGACAATCTGTTCATGTCCTGTTTTTTCTAGGTAGTAGCCTTCCAGTGAGGAACTATTATCCCAGCACAGTCTGGCACTGCAGTTCTGGGTTGCTGTGGCAGTCAGCATTGTATCTGCTTGGAGCCAGAAAGTAGGCATCATGGAACAGCTGCAGTGAGGCTCCTGTTTTGACCTCAAACCCAAACAGATAATTACCTTTACCATGCCATTCTTCACTTCCAAGAAGAAAAATCTTATTCAGCTTTACTTTCTTCATATAAAGTTTCCAGAAGGCTTAGAGCAGTATTTGGGTAACATAGACATGGGAGCTCAACTCCAGAGATTTCATTAAGAAGATGGCTCTACTATCTTCTGCCTGGGTCTGGCTTAGACTACAATAATTAGCATCTGTCTGTTACTGTCTTTTTGAATGCTACCAGACATTCCCATTCTTACTTTCTGGTGCAGGAGATGAAGACCTTACACATCTCTCTCTACTGTGTTAAAATAACAACTAAATACCAACAATAAGATTTACATTTACTTCCTTCTCAACATAAGGGCAGCAATTTTGGGGTCCAGACATCCCAGGTGATGTTGTTGATTATTTCCTCACTTCTCTTCTGCTGTTGTCTTCTTATGCATTTTGAGTAGAGTAGAACAGATGTGTAAGAGAGAAACAACACCCTTCTCTAAAGTCATCGTGTCAGTGAATTGGTACAGTGTAGGCTGCTAGAAAGACCTTTGTCTCACTCAGTACCACACATATATATTTCTTTTTATCAACTGCAAAATCTATCTGAAGGTTTTTCACAGCTTGTTAGACTTGACCAAATTTGTTGAAGGGAGAATTCTCCTGACCTGGTAGACAGTGAATATTTGGGCAGAATCTGTTTACTTTATCTATGAAGTGAGTGCTTAGTTTTTTGATAGTTGCTATATATAACTGCATACAAGGTGTCTACAAACAATCCAATATGCTGGTTCTGAGGAAAAAAAAAAAAATATGGTGCTCTTTATTTATTAGTCTCAACAATTTCACAGACAAAACAGAGACAGATAATCCAAACAGGAACCATGAAATGCCACAGCCATGAAAGGGAACATTTTCATTCCCAGCCACATAACTTGCACACGCAATCATCACCAACAAACCCTGTAACTACCCACTGCACAGTAACAGTGTTCCCTGAAGAGCCTGTTGAAGTCTACTTTCCACTGTGCTTGCTCAGGGCTCCAGTACAACCTTACCAATTTTATTGTTTTTAACACAGGTATCAGCAAAGCAGGCATGTAATTAAGGGAACATGTGAGTTATGTTTTCTTGCTTTTTATGTACAGATTGTTTTTCCTCCCTCATTTTCTTTGCCCACCTTACTATAGAAACTTAATTTAAAACAGGGCCTTCTGGAAAGTTCAAATTCAATCCTGGAAAAGTATGAACAATTATAAGCATAGAAAAAACCAGTATTACTTTTAGTGAATATCAAAAAAGGTGAAAAAAAGGCCTAAAGCCTAAACTTCCACATTTTCCATGTAGAAAGCCTGATACAATATCCACTTAAATAGGCAAAAAAGGATCCCTTTGATTTTTGTTTGTAATCAGTCAGGCCTATGAAAACACAATTAGTAAAAATATTAATGAGAATACCTCAATATCACTGCCACTTATAAAGACTACTTTTAAAAAGACTGAAAAAGTCTTCTGCTATCAATATTTGATTTTAATGTAGCTGAGAGCTTGAGTTTTGGCTTTGTCTTTTTAATTTTGCAAGATATTTTTGATAGCACAAAAAAAATGGGGAGAAAAAATGGGAGAAGTGGGTCTTTTCCATGAAAAAAAAAAAAATAGAAGAGGAAGTCCATTCACCATTCATCTTTAGCCAGAGCCTGCATACAAGAATAGTTATAGCTGACATTATAGTGCAGGCCAGTGATTCCCCACAGCCATGCTGTGAAACCATGTATCACCACATCATTTTCAGTTAAAAAATTCTATCACAGAGGAAAATACCAGACCATGGGTGCTTCTAACAGCTGACACTGCTATATAATAATTTATTTTTTAGAAAATCTAATTGCTGCTGTTGACATATTCATCACTGCAAACTTAGTCATGTTTCTTCTTGTTATTGGGATTTAAGAAAGTCATGATTATTTTTGTAAGACACTCTACATATGAAAAGAGATGCATGAACTCTTACACTCTCTGCCTGTTGCACTCCCCACATACTGTTGATTAATTGTATCCCATTGAGACTCCTGAACACCACTGTTGACGATATAGCTTGTGAAGATAACCACAGATAATGGTTTTAAGTGAGAACCCAGCAGACAGTGGTCGGGAAGTAGAAACATCCGTTCCTTTATGTGAACTGTTTTGGCAATTCTATTTGTGAATATACATGCTACATAAGGGCTGTAGAAGTTTAGAACAGTCCACAAAGTGACCTTTCCTGGATCTGACTCTGTCCTCCATCTCTCTTCAATCCAGCATGCACTTCTCCCCAGCATGCACTGCTGCTTTCACCAGCTGTGTGGTTTAGTCCTGAACATGAATAGATTTTCTGATTTCAGACAGTGTTTGGAGATGCCTACCTCCAAACAGTTTGAGCTGCATTTACAGAAGAGTGCTTATATGCCAACTTCTACATACAGATTAACTTCAGAAGAAACAGATTACTGATGTAAAATCCATGGTCATTTTCAGCATCCTACTTTTTTCTCAGATTGAATGAATAATGGTCGTTCTCTAAGATTGAAAATTTGGTCTTCTGTCCTAATTATTTTTCTCCCTTTAGAAAATGAGTGTCACATTCTTGCGTTTGTGTTTCCCTTATGCTTCAGAACATGCTTTGAAGAACCCATTTGGCATGTACGGCAGCTGAGCTTAGTTCTCCCAGTGAAGTATTAATGATAGTTTAAAACAATGTTAATGTGGAGCAATGTCACCTTTTTCTGTAATAGCTTCTTCTGTAACTGTATCCTGGGCTGCATCAAGAGAACTGCGACCAGCAGGTCGAGGGAGGTGATTCTTCCCCTCCACTCTTGTGAGACCCCACCTGGAGTGCTGTGTTCAGCTCTGGGGCCTCCAACATAAGAAAGACTTGGAGAGAGTCCAGAGGAGAGCCACGAACATGATCAGGGGGCTGGAGCACCTCCCCTGTGAGGACAGGCTGAGAGAGTTGGGGTTGCTCAGCCCAGAGAAGAGAAGGCTCCAGGGAGACCTTATAGCATCTTTCTAGTACTTGAAGGGGGCTACAGGAAAGATGGGGAAGGACTCTTTATCAGGGAGTGTAGGGATAGAAAGAGGGGTAACAGTTTTAAATTGAAAGAGGGTAGATTTACATTATATATAAGGAAGAAATTCTTCACTGTGAGGGTGGTGAGGGACTGGAAGAGGCTGCCCAGAGAGGCTGTGTCTGCCCCCTCCCTGGCAGTGTTCAAGGCCAGGCTGGATGGAGCTTTGAGCAACCTGGTCTAGTGGAAGGTGTCCCTGACCATGGCAGGGAGGTGGGACTAAATGATCTTTAAGGTCCCTTCCAACCCAAACCACTCTATGATTCTATGATTCAGTGATTCTTCTGACCTAACTTCAATTTCTCACCACCAGTTACGCTTGATATGGATAAAACCAAATATTTTTCTAACCTCTCCTCTCCCTCTCTAAACTGATGAAGTTCTTCCTGTGCTTCAGATAGGAAAGGACCAACCCACTCTCCAGCCACAGGATAGCTTTGATAATATGTTTGTGTTTATGACACTTCTCACTTTAAAGTTATTTAAAAAGCTAGACATAAAACAATTGCAGTTTATGATACATGATTGTGACAGGAAACTGAATAGACAGTTGAAGAACATGAAAAAGCTCATCGATTTTTGCCAGGAATAATTAATCATGACACATGAGGACTTGATTTTATTTGATACTTGCTTTGTCAACATACATTTTAACATACCTCTAAAATATCTGTAGTGTTTTCATTAAATGTCTCTATGAAACAACAGCTATTTATATCCCCCCAAAAATGTTGAACTGATGTAGTCACAGTAAATCAAATTGAATTTAATTCCTGGGAAAAAACTAAGAATTTCAATTGCAAGGTAAACATTTCCTATATGGAAAAACAAATAAGTCTTCCACACAATATGTCCTACAGCTTTACTTTACAGTTTATTTCCAAAATGAAAGTGTACATATCTGTTTCAAGAAAAGAAGGTTTGTTTTGTTCACTGTTTTTACCTTCAAAGGCCTTTCCAACATGTTCTAAAACATGGCTCTTATTGTAGTATGTCATACTCTAGTCTGCCACTGCCAGCAGGGCAACAAAGCCATCAACATCTGTGGAACACAGGTATAAGGCAGAGTTAAATGCTCTGCTACCTGCACTTTTTCAGATTAACATTGTATTTCAAACTGCTTAAATATGTAAATATAAAAATATGCAATCATGTGTAAGTTATGACTCCACAGAGCACTTGTGCTACTTTTTAAGTATGGGCTAAAATACTTGGCTGAATTTGGTAATACTGATGGCTGCAGTCAAATTTACTTAAGCATCCATCTTCCTTAGTGTGGAAGAATTCAGAACATGAACTGCCATCAGAACTAGGCTCTCACATAAGCTGGCAGAGGATATTCCCCTTATCTGATGAATATATGTCAGACTATATAGGATATGGGGATATACCCACTAATATTGGGATATAGGGGTTTACTCTCTGTCCAGAACCTCCTGAAGAGTGATCTAGCTGTTAAAAGGCAATAACCTCTGCAGAGTTTCAGCAAGCTGTGTTAACAATTCTGTGAAGCAAACTATTCCCTTGTCCTTCTTTAGATATGGTTTAGCTTTGTTTTTCTCGCTCACTTCTCTCCCTACCTGTTATTCTGCCTTCGAGGCACAATCAAAGCATGCAGTACATAGACCTTGAGATGGGGCCCATGAACCAGTTTTGCTCTAGGCTTACATTTTTTTAGTATTTTCTTTAGGACAGCTTCCACATCAACACAGATTTTTCATCATTTCTTGCAACATAGTGTTTTGAAATGCATTTGGGCTTTTTTTTCAGCACTTCCTCCCAGTAAGTAAGTCAACTTGATGCCTATAATCTCCCTTGTTGGGGCAGAGAACATGTAGTAACAGTAGTAGCAGTATTTCAAGTTACAAAATTAAAATAATCATTTATAGAGTATTTCAAGGTGGTGGAGGGAATGCAGTGAGAGATTGGATTAAGCAAATATATGTGCTGGGAGAATCAGCTGGGGTTAATTTATATTTATAGCCAACAAAGAGAATTGAGTGTATGAATTTCTGTGAGCATTGTGTGTGATGTGTTTTCAGCCCACTGATGAGTATGTTGGGAGCACAGCAGTTGAGAGGATTATCAGGACAGGAAAGAACTGAGCATCCAATAACTATCGAAAGAAGAACACAGCGTAGGAATAGGAGGATGCCAAAGAATCGAAAAGTGGCATTAGACACACTGAGATATCAGAAAGTTGCTTGTGGTGTTGGTTTGTTTTAAAATGGAGAGACAGTAGGTAATGAATAATTAAAAAATAAATCACGATCTGACAAGGGCAGTACAGGCCAGAAGTAATATCTGGTTAATCGTTGCACAGAAAGTTGAGGCTATATAGTGATGAGATAAAAGGGCCGTGCGGCTTCGCGCGGGGGAGGGTGTGTGAGCCGCGGGCCCCAGCCGGGAGCCTCGTCCCCGCGCGGAACTGTCCGTGGTGCTGAGACCCCGCCCGCGCCCGCGGCCGGCCCGTAGCCGCCTCCGCAGCTAGGCCAGCCTTGGCTGCCGGCCCCCCTTTGATAAGAGAACAGATTAGCAGGGTTGGAAGTAAGCTACGGACATTTTCTCATCAAATTTTATATGACAACTTGAATTATTTACCCCGGGTTCTTTCTTGTGACCGGAAAGTAATTCTTAAACAAAATACCAGGAAGGGCTTTTTGCCTTTTTTTTTTAATTTTTTCTTTTTTTTTCTTTTTTTTCTTTTTTTTCTTTTTTTTTTTCAGGAAAAAACATCCATTACACAGAAATCTTCTCTTCTTTTTTTTCTTTTTTTTTTTTTTCCCGGAAATTTAATTTTGTTTGAAAGACCTTTGCTTTCTTATTGAAGGAGGACTGTTTTGTGATGATGAGAGCCTACAGTTTCTCAAATTAAGCTTATTCTTAATGAAAAACTTGGACTAAAGTTGAAAAAGGACTGAGAATATTTCATTTTCTAAGCTTTATGCTTCCTTTAATGTTTGGACATTTTTATTTAACCATATCCTAGAAAGCATTTTTTACTAAGAGAGTGCATGCAGTTTACTAATTTAGCACACTGATTTAGTGCATTCAAGTTTATTCTCAAGTTTCTTTTCAATTCCATATTCAAAATACAGTCTCTTAAAAGTTTCATTTCATTAATGTTGTTGTACACTAAAAAGAAAAATAACGTAAACTTCATGAAAGAGAAATAAGAAGTCACTTCTAAAAAGGCTTAAATGTAAATATTCTATTTTGGTTTCCAGAGACCCACCCTAACATATAGTTAGACAAGTTTAAAGAGACTGCTAACAAGTTATTCAAAGCTGACATATAACAGTGCTCTTTACAGTTCTTCAATCTATATTCATTTGAGTTACTTTCCTCATCCTTTCACCAAAACTCCAGCTGAAAACAATCTGTGGTAGTTTTGCTTGAGTAAGGAAGTCTATATTGTCTTTTCATCCAAAGCAGAAACTTTGAGGTGTGCAGGGGGTATAAAAATAGGGTTATAAAATTAAATAGTGTAAACAGGATTTCCAACAGTAAGATGTGAGTAAAAGTGAGTAAAATCTAAATGTATTTTATTCAACTCCATGTCCAGGGGACAATCCCATAAAAGAACAAAGTGGTGGGGACCACTTTCCATATAGAGCTACCCATTTCTAAATCAAACACATGGTTCGAACAAGATGTTTTACAATCCACATTGGATGTTCTGCAATGAAAAGAGATACCTAAGATTCATAATCAGGGCCCTTGGATCTAGTTGTTGACCTTGCTAGAACCACAACCTCAGGAAGACCAAGCGGCACCATAAATGATTGATCGATCATATCTGTTTACATTCACAGGATGCATTTTGTTTTTTCTTACTGTTACATTTGATATTACTTCTTTCATTTGATCTCTTATACTTCAGCAACTGTCATAGCTCTTAATTTACAGTATTTACCCTTTCATTTGTATTGTAGTCATTGATCAAGAACAGATAACTTCTTTTATTTTTAACTTCTGACACTGAAAATTCCTCTAAATACGATCCTAACATAGAGAAAGAAGTACTGATGTTTTTTTTCATCTAAGTCACACAGTGAAGCTGGATCCTCAAGGACCTTTGTAGCCAAGGAACAGTGCAAAGGATTTAAGATTATTTCCTTCGATGTTCTAGGATCTATAGGTCTTTTCAAGGAACTCTAGAGTGCTGTTTTAATATCAACTTTCCAATGTTACTGATATCTGATTTTGGTTTCATCTGCCTTTTCACTTCTAATGGCTTAAAATGTTTAGAGGGAAATTTTACTTGGGATGTTGAAATGTCAGTTATATGCTCCCTCTACTTCTGGTTGAAAGCGTAACTTCTCCCCTGGTTTAATGTAACATTTTGCAGTGCAGAAAATTCTCTAATGCACCCACTTTTTTCTTCAATAATCACTTTTGTTCAGTGAAAGCCTGAGGTCATCACATGTGGTTTTCCTTTCAACATGATTTTCAGCTTGTTTATTTACTTTTTGTTTCTGTAGAATAAATGATAAAATAACAGCAAGTTTAACTCAATTCTGAGTACTGTTTGGATATTTAGTGTTTTGCATACTTGCTGGATTTTGCATCTGGTTTTAGTAAAGTCTTGGTCCTAATGTAATATTCCCATAATACTTTTTAAATTCTGTAATCCAAAATTTTCAGAATTGCTCATACATAGACAATGTGATTTTCTGTAAAATGAACATGAAGACATCTACAAATGAACAGTGGACTATTTCCACCAGAAAGAACTCGAGGAATGTAGTAGAAAATGAAAAACAGTTTCTGAATTTGAAATTATCACTACAAAGCCATGCTCAGTGATCCACACGCTAAGTAATCTACAGCTGTGCTTCAGAACTGTATTAAAGTTTATGTCACTGAGGTTGCCTTTACTGTGTTACCAATTAAAAGTTTGATTAGGAGAGCACAACAATACAAAAGACATTTGAGAGCTAGGATTAGCTTGCTACCTGTCAAAGTTTGGGAAACTGCTTAAAAGGGTTTTCCTGAAGGAGAATTCATAGGAATTACCTATTCTTAATTTAAATTAGATATATTTTTACTTATAGTGTTATTTAATGTTCCCATATTTTTCTTCTTTTTTTACAAAAAAAAAACCACGGATAACCTTAAATATCAGGTATTAGCTTTATGGTATAATAAAAAGTAAATAATCATTGAATTAAATATTTTCATTTCAATATTTTTCCCTTCTTAAGCATTCTCTCCACTAGCTTCAGTAATGATAGATATATTTTTGAATAAATTCTCAGTAATGTATATTATGTGTCTATATATTTTTAGACATTCAAAGGTTTTACTTTTACTCCATTGTGTACTTTTTCATTTTGATAGTTTCATTGTGGCTGTTCTTGCATCATTCTATTTTTTTTTCAGTTGTGCTGCAGACCTATTATGTTAAATTTACACTCCTCTTTCAGAGGTGTATCTACTCTTACATCCCTCAGACATGTGTCTTTATGCTCAAAAGTGAACACAAACTGTCTATGTGTGGAATAGTTCATAAACTTCTGCTGTTCGGCAGCAAAAATGCAATTTCTCCCTTGCATTTTAATAAGTAATGATAGAAATGCCTTCTATTTGACTATGCCTCTTCATATCACTTTGTTGCTACAGACTGATATGGGATTTCTCTGCTGTTCTAGTTCTGTACTGATCCATCTCCTAGAAATGTTACAAAACTTCCCTTCTTCAAGGCCTTGAATAACGACATTCACAATGCTATGTTCATTCTGAATCACCAAATGAGTTAGAACTTGCTTAAACATTATTTATATCTACTGATGACTAAAGCATAGAAGAAAGCATCTGATATTCAGATTTGCTGAATACATCTGGATTTATTTATGAGATACACACACAGAGACACCAGTTCATCTTTTCAGCTGCAGGAGTCTAAGTCCAGGAAGAAAGCTACAGGAGCATAAACAACTTGTAACTCTGTGCTGAAGTTATCATCCATGGCATGAATAAGGAAAATGTCATCTCTCTGGGGTGAACTTGAAATGTAAACCTGAGCTCTTGCCAGGAGAATTTACTCCCAAAGTGTTTTGCAGGTATTTATATTCCCTCTTCAGCAAATCCACAATTTGAAAACATTAATCTATGGCTACTCTTGCAGTATTTTCCATATATTGTTAAGATCCATCTCACCTGTTCTCAGTCATCTGTGCTATAAATTTAGGTGTTGGTACCATGTTACAACAAATGGCTAACAGAGGATCAGACTTGTACTATTTCAAAAGTCCTGAGGAAAGCAAGAACCTACGTACACATGGATTCTGTGGATTAACCTTGATAAATCACCTGAAGAAGAAGCATTCTGAAACACAGTTAGTCCAAGAAATAGTTTTCTTTGGACACAATCTGGGTAATTTTTATACCTTTCCACAAGTGAGTACTGCACCCGGAAAAGATAGTGCACATCCAGAGATGCTAAATATCTAGCAATGTAAAATCAAAGTCTATCCAAATCATTCATACTTTAAAAAACAACCCCAAAAACCAAAAAACACAACGGCTTTGCAATAGCATAGCATTACATAAGTTCTTGTAGAGATGTATACGCAGCTAGCTGCAATATATGTACATCACATATCACCAAAACCCAGAAGAAATCTTAGCTCACTGTTCTGTTTTGTCCAAATACTAGATGATTTGACCAAAATTCTCTGTAAAAGTGATACTGTAATATTCGTTTCTACCCTATCTTTTCGCAGCGCTTAGCAGCTACTTTTTCCAGTAAAACCTAGAAGCAACTTCATTCCAGTGGCAGAGATCAGTTAAGATGTTCTGAAATGCTTTTGTATTTTACTGAACAAAAGATTGAGGTATAAACTTAGCAGCATTCCTACAACATACTGATAACATTTGTGAAGTTGTAAATAGTTTGGATCATGACCTTATCTACTTCCATGTTCTATGAAATGAGGGGTGATAATTATAAAATAATAATATACTCATCAGTTCCTGTTCTCTGCGACTTTACAAATAATTAAAAACTTTATTTTTGCTGTAGATGTCTCGTAGTACTTCCACAGAAAACTTATTTTCTTATTTCTAGCACATCATTTTGGGCTGGAAATCTCTACATAATTGCAGTATTAATGTTTATAGTCCAATAATACTATCCATTTCAGTAATCATAGAATCATTTAGGTTAGAAAAGACCCTTAAGATTATGGAGTCCAACCCTAAACCTTACACTGCCAAGTCCACCACTAATCCATCTCCCTAAGTGCCACATCTACACTAAATACCTTCAGGGATGGTGACTCAACCACTTCCCTGGACAGCCCGTAATCCTCAATTTAAATCCATGTTACCTGTTAAATATGATGAATATAAAATGATTTACAGCAAAATATTAGATTTTTCCCTTAAATGACCAATTTTTACAGTTCAGCAACAGAAAGGAAAATCAGTTAAATAGAGAAGCAATCTATTAAACATTGAATATGAACAAAAATAATCCTGGAGCACCTAACAAGACACTGTAAAAGACAGAAGAGAGCCTATAATATTTTTATTAATAGACTATGAAGGAAGAATACTCCAATTACAAGTGTTTTCATATTTTTTCTTAAATTAAAGTATCCTTCAATATGTCACAAAGCATATTGCCCTGCTCGGGTTCTGTAAGTTCCCACTGATTCTTGTGTAGCTCACCTATGTTATCTAAAGAAATAGGTGCATCACATAACAGGAAGAAGAAAAATAAATACAGGATTTCAGTGTTCAGAAAGATTTTGAAATGCACACAGTATTAAGAGTCAGTGTTTAACAAGCATGCATCCTAATTCAGAAGGATTTTTGCCAGGAGGAATATCTTTAGTCCATGGGTAATATCAGAATATGCCACTGAAGTTGAAAGAATTATGGAGTGGCTGAACCTAGTCTCTTCCAGGTTTGCTTGCATTTTTTTTCAGGCCTACCATTTCAGATTAATGGCAAGCAGCCATAACTGAGGAAGGAGTTATGATAGCTTTCTTGTTGAATTCTGAAAGTATATCTTAATTCTTACATGCAACACTCCACCTCACCATTGAAATAAGTCACATACAATTATAATTTACTTTGTTACAGGGAAAATATCCAAGGACATTCACTTCAGGACTTGTAATATAAATCCAAATAACATAATGAGAACTATATATGTGTAACAAAGGAACCTGACTGATCAAGTAGTTTTGGAAGAGATATGTTGTGGGAAATAGCTGGTGGTTTGGAATGAACTGAGCAAACAGAGGAAGAGCTACTTAAAAATATGGTTTTCAAATATATCAGAAATAGTAGTTTTGCCAAGGAGCAACCAGTTTGGTCTATAAAATATGGATGCTTAGCACAAACGTATCAGTCTGTGCTATGACTACATGTATTCTATACAAAGACTGAAAAAAGTAGTTGTGAGTAAAGTCTACAATACATTTCTGGGAAAAATCAGAACATTGTACCATGCTACATGGTACAATCAGAACATTGTACCATGCTATAATTCTGGAGGGAAGATATAAAGAAACCCTTTCTCTTTTCCTAATTTAAACCTGAGTTAAGACTAGTACTGTGTGTTGGCTCTGTCAGTTGCTGTCAAACACCAGAGAAACCACTAAAGCTGTATAAAAAGAGCAGCAGCTCACCATGCTTGTCAGATCGTTTCTGAACAAGTAAACGAGAGAGTTTTGGATATCTCCAAGCTTTGTCTTAGTTAATTTAGGCATGCATATCTAACAAAAAGCATCATCAAGACAAGAAGTGGAAGAGCAATCCCTGAGAGAGGAAGGCTGTGACAGAACAGTGTTCAGCATCTTGTCCTGCTATGGATTCCAAAGCGGTCCCAAGCAAATCGTTTAGACAACATTTGTCTCAATAACCCAACTATAAAATTTAGATGACGTGTCTTCTGTGCTTCATAAGGTGGTTGAGGGATGAATCTCTTCATATTTGTAACACTCAAGCATGTGAATATCATAGTCTGCAGGGTACCTCCATGCTGTTGATGACTTGAAAGGTTTGAGATTTTGGTTTTGTTTCAGCAGGACTCCTGACTTGTCGGGAAGTTGTCAAGTGGTTGATCTGAGTATTTTGAAAAGCAGGCCCTAAGAGAACAACTGCAAGTTCATTTTCTGGTCATACGCATATGCTACATGTGCTGTGGTGTATCCATTCTCTTGTAAACGGTTTTGGCAAAATGACAAAGCAAACAAAACAGAACTACTTAACTTGTGTCTAGCACTTTTAAGTGTAAAATATACCAAAGATCTTCATCAGGCAAACAAAAAGGCTCTGAAAACTAGTTACATCCTGAGTGTAAAGTGACAACCAGACAGTAGGCCTGCCACAGAATTTCTTGATTAAAGCAAAGTTTACCTGCAGCGACCAAGACAAATTTTTATCCCAACACAATTGTCATAAGGTGCTTAATGATCATGCAATGCAAATATTACATTAATTTGTCATCAGACATTAACTGACGCATTACCCATTCTGTTCTTTCAACTTGCACATGCAACTCCCATTAGTGAACAACTGGATTTATACATGTCATAAATGGTCTCTTCTCCATGCCACTCGGTTACCTTACAAAAGCATGTTTCAGTACAGCATTTGCTATCTACTCAAATGACATGACGCAGACTTAAGTTGTTTCAGGTGTTCAAATCAGTCTTCAAAACATTGAAGCCATTCTTCTTAAGGAATCTAGGCATATCCAGCTAATCTGTTTGCCCTATTTCTTCAGCCTTAGTTAATAAAGCTCTCATGCACGTAAACTATTCGTATTTGGATTTAGCACCTGAAAATTCTTCAGGATAGATCTATGGAATGAAAAGAGTTGTTATTTTATGAGCACAAAAATGGAAGATAGTACTGTCCCTGTAAAGGGAGTACTGTAAAATAACATATACACTTATAAGGAGAAAGGAAAAGCTATAAACTCTGCCCCTATTTTCCACTTGGTCTCAGTGGAGAACAACAGAAACTCCAGCTGGTCATTGAAGAGCTTTTTCTCCTTTTGAAAATTCTGTTGTACAAGTATTAGTAGAATCTGAAGAGCCACAGGCTTTTTGCACCTATGGGCATTCTTAGGAGAAGGGGAATTAGATAACATCTGTTTCGTGGTCTGCACAGATTTTTCTCTTTCCAATGGATACTGTTATGCACACAAGAGAAACACTTAAACAATTTCCATGCAGCTGGATGGATTGTTTCATGTTATTCCATGTCATCCTGGCAACCTACCCAATTATGATTCTGACATGACAAAGCAGATGCCCAAGTTTCATAGGCGATGAAACCCTTTTTAGCAGCTGTGAATCAAATGCTTACAAGAAAAGTAAGTCTATTAAGTGCCTCCAGGTTATTTTCAAATTAAGACATTCAAATCAAATGGTTTCAATATTGTCAATCTTTGCACGAATAAATGTTTGATTTCAATACAGACTGAAGGGATTTACCCATGTATTCGAGAACATGATGAGAAGGGAGAAGTATCTGGGGAAAAAGAAAACAGTGTTAAAATATCAGTAACTTCTTCTTTTTTAAAAAATACAATATTCTCTCTAGAACTAGAATCTACATAGAAAAAATAAAATAAAATGGGAGGAAAAAGCTATCTCAAGCTAATTGCATTGCCCATATTTACTTCTTCTAGCCTAACCACACACTGCCCACCTGTAGTCATTTACCTCCAGCTGTGTAGGTTTTCATCAGACAGTGGTATGTCCTCTTGTAAACACAAACAATGTGGTCCAGCAACTTCTAATCTGTCTGTTTTGAATTTATTTGGGCAGGAAAAAAACCACCAGCAACTACGGAAGCAGTTCATCAGCAGGGATGGCATGGAACCTTCCTGTCAATCAGTCAGTGGAAAGACACAAGACAAGTGCCAGGTCTTGCAGAGACAAGCTTATTCACTATTTGTGTAAAAACACATTAAGGGAAAAAGATGCAGTTCAGCTTAATATGGAAAATTTTGGTTTCAATAGCAGTCAGTATCCACTAACTAGCACTGAATTTCAGAATCATACATTTGCACTGCATAGACAAAATCTTCTCTTTGAAAATGTGCATTGAAAAGTACTGTTAATGAACACAGGAAATACAGTGCTGAATGAGAGTGAGACTATAACTCCTTGATGGAAGAAGTCACACAGATAGTTGCTAGAAATGCCAAGGTGGGGATTAAAAAAAATCAAATTAACTACACTCTAATTTTCTAAGATCTGTTGCTGTTTCAACATGAGAAAATGTAAGCATGGTAAAAGAATTTACATATATATCATATATATGAAACTTACATATTCATCTACATATGTACAAAGATGTGGAAGAGAGACAGAGAGGTGGGATATATTCTTGTTTTCTCAACTTTCTAAACCACAACTCTTACTTGCTGGCCTAAGAAATCAGCTTGACTTGAAAGGAAATGTCCTTTATTACATTGGTCGGTGTCATAGCTGACAAATGTTATGTAAGAATATGAATGCAAGATGCACATGGTCAGACAAAGATGATAACCTTGACTACAGACTGTAAAATATGAGAGTTTTTTCAAAGAAGGCTTAAAAATCTGATGAACCTTATATCAAAAATAGGGGAAAAAAAAGTCCATGGTCTATAGAATTACAAAACAAACTTTAATGGTATTCACTTCAGCCCTGATGAGTGAATTCTTTTTTAGGACTTGGTATTGCAAATGCTCCACAAAACAGGTCTTTCACATGTGGAAATACATTAGATTGTAATATAACTGAAATATTGGCCCTATAATTTACCAAAAGGAGGGAGAGGATGTTGTTACTTGGGCTACAGAAGAGAGTAGATGTCACTGATTTATTTTATTTTTTTAATTTTTGCCATATGTTTAGGATGATGATGTGACTAACTCTGAAGTCACAACTGATTTCTATAATCCCTCCCAAATGATAATAAAATTTAATTGCTCCCTACATCATTATATAAGGAGCGAGATAGAATTTCTGTGCCTGTTTGTTTACTTCTAGTTGCTTATGGGTTCCTCTAGTTCTTATAAGTACACTGCAGTAGTAACTGACAGAAACTATTGCATCCTTGGTATAAGCTGAGTTTTTAAGACTTCCCAGAAGTCACAGGGGCCACAGATGATAAATTCAATTATTAGCTAAATTATTTGGTTTTACTCCATTCAATGCAACTACAAAATGAAAACCAATCTGCAGGTAATTTTTTAATTCTTTTTTTATTTTTTACCATAATGTAGTAAGTAAAACTTCTGGCTTTTTAAAATGGTTTTTCATTTATTCTTTTTTTCAAAGTGAGAAGATTCATTTTGTAATCTACTCAGGGCAGGGAAATTTCAGTCATGGATTAACTGTTCTTCAGTAATGTAATACAGGAATTACTGGGTGAAGTGGTTTATTTGTTATTATTCAGGCAGCCAAAGTAGATTATTATAATGTTCCATTTCAGTCTTAAAACACATGTATTTATTTCTGGGCATCTTAAACTGTGTTGTGTGTTGCAGATTTTTGGGGTATTTATCTTCAGCCTTGCTGACCGTTAATGCACTGTATAATGGGTGGTAATTAAGGAAACAAGCTCTTGGAGAGCTCTGAGATCATAATAAAATACACATTTTTTAACTCTGTTTTGTGAATCCTTGTTAGACATTACAGTATTTATAAGATTCCATGTGTCATCATAAAGCAGTGGCAATATGTTGAAAATACTGACATATTATTTATGTTTAAAAAAAAAAAAAATGTCACTGATTAAAGGCAAATGGTTTCTCAAAACATGCCATGTTTTTTCCACCTCAGAAATTTTATGAGTGGAAATTTGATAGGTTTTTTGCACCTTTTCAGGATTTCCTGGCATCTAGACAGACCTATTCCTCTGACTGAGATACAACCCAGATCTTAAATACCTGACAACACCCTCTGTGCTCATGCAGACCAATTGTGTTGTAGACAATGTGAACATGATAACTATCTGTGTGGAATAGATCTGATGTTTTTCAGAATCATCAATCTAACTATAAAGTGAATACAGGCATATACTGTTCAGAAAATCCTAGGTAGAAGTATGGCAAAGCCTAGCCAGGAGCTAATTTTGGTGGTAAGGCTACCAATGTCATTGCTTATAGAAGAAAACTGTGTTCCATGGAAAGTACCAGAGATTTTGTGCCGCAAAGTATATAGGAAGGAGATCTGGAGCATGGCTGTGTGTTTACTCTTTCCCCTCATGATAAGTTTCCAAGAGCTGCATATTCACAGAATCACAGAATAGTTGAAGTTGGAAAGGACCTCTGGAGGTAATCGTGTTCAACCAGCCCTGGTCAAGCAGGGCCACCTAGAGCAAGTTGTTGATGATCATGTTTAGATGGCTTTTGAATATCTCCAAGGATGGAGACTCCACAACGTCTCTGGGGAACCTGTGCCAGTGCTCAGTCACCCTCACAGTACAAAGCATTTCCTGATGTCCAGATGGAACCTCCTGTGTGTCAGTCTGTGCCCACTGCCTCTGGTCCTGTCACTGGGCACCACTGAAAAGACCCTGGCTGCAACCTTCTTTTAGGACCCTCCCTTCAGGCATTTATATATATTAATAAGATTCCCCCCTGAGCCTTCTCTTCTCTAGGCTAAAGAATCCCAGATTGCTCAGCCTAATGTGGTCCAGGATACCATTAGTCTTCTTTGCACCAAGGACACATTGCTGGCTCATGGTCAGCTTGGTGCCCACCAGGTCCTTTTCTGCTGGGTTGATTTCCAGTTGGGTGGCCCACAGCATATATTCATGCACAGGGTTGTTCCTCCCAGACACAGTTCTTTCTGAACTTCAGCCCATTTCTTCCCGCCTGTCAAGGTTCCTCTGGATGGCATGACCCTCTGGCCTATCAGCCACTCCTCCCAGTTTTCTGTCATATGCAAACTTGATGAGGGTGCACCCTACCCCATCATCCAGATCACTAATAAAGACGTTAAATAGGACTGGACCCAGTATGGACCCCTGGAGTACACCACTAGTTATTAGTCTCCAACTAGACTTTGTGCCACTGATCATCACCCTCCAGGCCCTGTCATTCAGCCAGTTTTCATATCACTTCACTGTCTGCTCGTCCAACCCTTACATCAACAACTTGTCTATGAATATCTTATGGGAGACAGTGTCAAAAACCTTACTGAAGTCCCACTACTGCTCCCATCTCATCTACCAGGCCAAACATTTCATTATAGAAGCTTATCAAGTCGGTCAAGCATGACTTCCCCTTGGTGAAACAATGCTGACTGATGATGTTCTTGTCCTTAATATGCCTGGAAATGGTTCCAAAGATTAGCTGTTTCATCACCTTCCCAGAGATCTTGATGAGTCTGAGAGGCCTGTAGTTCCCTGAGTCCTCAATCTTGCCCCTCTTGAAGATAGGAGTGACATTTCCTTTCTTCCACTCTTCAGTGACCTCTCCCAGCCACCATGATCAATCAAAGATTATCAAAAGATTATTATATTACCCATACCATAGAGAGGTCTGCTGGGTGCCTGGGGCTTGGGTCAGAGATATTAACAGGAAGGTCACTGCTCTGGTGAGGCCCTATGATTACTACCTCTTGTTGGTTATCCATTCAGCTAATGATGAGGTGGTAGAGAGGCCTTAAGTCCCTCAAAAAGGATTTCAAGGCACTGGGGTGGCTAATTGAAGACTCAGGAGCTCAGGTAGTGTCTTCATCAATCCTTCAAGTGGAAGGGAAAACCACTGAAAGAGGGTGGGAAATATATCTGATTAACACATGGCTCAGAGACTGATGCCACTGTTGGAATTTTGGGTTCCTTGATCATGGCAAGGTTTATAAGGCACCTGGTCTGCTGGCGACAAATGAGACAGGTGGGATGCAGCTGTCCCAGTGGGGAAAGGGATTCTGGGGCAGGAATTAGCAGGGCTTATTGACAGTGCTTTAAACTGGATATGAGGGGGGAGGTGGTGATAACTGGGTTGTTAGGAACAAGATCAAGCGAAGGAACAAGCAAAGTCTTAAAGGCACAGGAGTGGGCTCCTCCTGTGCACCAAAAAACAAGCAGGTGGGGAAGGAGACCGGCCTGGCTAAACAGGGATCTTTGGCCGGATCTCAAGAACAAAAAGGAGAATCTATTGCCTTTGGAAGAGGGGGCAGGTCTCTCATGAAGACTGTAACTTCATGTAGTGAAGTTATGCAGGGACAACATTATGAGAGCCAAAGAACAGCTAGAGCTCAATTTAGCTACAGCTGCTAAGGATAACAAAAAATGTTTCTATAAATTCATTAACAGCAAAAGGAGGATTAAGGAAAATCTTCCTCCTTTATTGGATGCAGAGGGAAACATGGTAACTAAGGATGAGGAAAAGGCTGAGGTGCTCAATGCCTACTTTGTCTCAGTCTTTAGCAGTGGAACTGACTGTTCCCTGGACACCCAGCCTCAGGAGCTGGGAGATGGGGAGGGGAAGCAGACTGAGGTCAGCACAGTTGAAGAGGAGGTGGTCAGAGACCTGCTGCACCACTTGGATGCACACAAGTCTGTGGGACCAGATGGGTTACACACAAGGGTTCTCAAAGAGTTGGCAGATGTGCTCACCAAGCCGCTGTCCATGATTTACCTGAAGTCATGGCTAACTGGGGAGGTCTCATTGGACTGGAGGGTGGCAAATGTGACATCCATCTACAAGAAAGGCAGAAAGGACAATCCAGGAAACTATAGACCTGTCAGTCTGACCTCAGTGCCAGGGAAGGTCATGGAGCAGAGATCATCCTGAGTGCCATTAAAAGTCATATAATGGAAAACCAGATGATCAGGCCCGGTCAGAGTGGGTTTATGAAAGGCAGGTCCTGCCTGACAAACCTGATCTCCTACTATGACAGGGCGATCTGCTTATTGGATGAGGGAAAGGCTGTGGATGTTGTTTACCTTGACTTTAGTAAGGCCTCTGACACCGTTTCCCACAGCATTCTCCTGGAGAAACTGGCTGCTCATGGCTTGGATGGGCACGCGCTTTGCTGAGTAAAAAACTGGCTGGATGGCCAGGCCCAAAGAGTTGTGGTGAACAGAGTTAAATACAGTTGGTGGCTGGTCACGAGTGGTGTCCCCCAGGGCTGGGTTTTGGGGCCACTCCTGTTTAACATCTTTATTGATGATCTGGACGAGGGGATCGAGTGCAGTAAGTTTGCAGATAACACCAGGTTGGGCGGGATTGTTGATCTGCTCGAGGGTAGGGAGGCTCTGCAGAGAGACCTGGACAGGCTGGAGCCATGGGCTGAGGCCAACTGGAGGAGTTTCCATAAGGCCAAATGCCGGGGGCTGCCCTTGGGCCACAACAACCCCCAGCAGCGCTACAGGCTTGGGGAGGAGTGGCTGGAGAGCTGCCAGTCAGAGAGGGACCTGGGGGGGTTGACTGACAGCCAGCTGAACAGGAGCCGGCAGTGTGCCCAGGGGGCCAAGAAGGCCAATGGCATCCTGGCTTGTGTCAGCAATAGCGTGGCCAGCAGGAACAGGGAAGGGATCTTACCCCTGTACTCGGCACTGGTGAGGCCGCACCTCGATTCCTGTGTTCAGTTTTGGGCCCCTCACTGCAAAAAGGACATTGAATGACTCAAACGTGCCCAGAGAAGGGCAACAAAGCTGGTGCAGGGTCTGGAGCACAGGTCGTACGGGGAGCGGCTGAGGGAACTGGGGGTGTTTAGTCTGGAGAAGAGGAGGCTGAGGGGAGACCTCATCGCCCTCTACAGCTACTTGAAGAGAGCTGTGGATGAGCCTCTTTAACCAAGTAAAAAGTGATAAGATAAGATGTAATGACCTCAAGTCGTGCCAGGGAAAGTTTAGACTAGATGTCAGGAAGTATTTCTTTACAGAATGTGTTGTTAGGCGTTGGAATGGGCTGTCCAGTGAGGTGTTGGAGTCCCCATCCCTGGAGGTGTTCAAGAGTCGGGTCGACATAGCGCTGAGGGATGTGGTGTAGTTGGGAACTGTCAGTGTTAGGTTAATGGTTGGACTGGATTATCTTCAAAGTCTTTTCCAACCTAGACAATTCTGTGATTCTGTGAAAAGTGGCCTCTGCCATCTCCCTCAGCACTCATGGATGCATCCCATCAGGATCCATGGATTTACATATGTCCAATTTGCTTAAGTGTTCCCTGACCTGATCCTCTTCCACCAAGGGTACATCTTCCTTGCTCCAGCCTTTGCCCCTGTTCTCGGAGACCTGTGATTCCTGAAGGCCAGTAATGCTAGTAAGGACTGAGGCCAAGGTGGTATCAAGTGCATCATATTTTTCAATGTCTTTTGTAACCACGACCCCCATCTCGTTGAGCAATGGACCCACATTATCCCTAGTCTTCCTTTTGTCACCTATGTATTTACAGAAGTCATTCCAGTTGACTTTGACATCCCTGGCCATATTCAATTCCATTTGGGCTATAGCTTTCCCAGCGTCATCTCTGGATGTTTGGACAATATCTCTGCATTACTCCTAGGTTACCCATGCTTACTTTCACTCTCTGTATGTCTCATGTCACAGCATGACAGGGATCTTGTTCCTCCACACAGGCCTCCTGGCATTTTTGTCTAACTTCCTATTCATTGGGGTGGACCACTCTTGAGCTTCGTGAAGATGATCTCTGAATATTAATCAGCTATTTTGGACCTCTCTTCTCTCCAGGGCCTCACACATTTTCCCTTCATCAGCAAGACTGAGGAGAAAACCAACTGGGCCCCCAGGCCCTTGACTACTGCTCTCAGAGTTCTGTAGTCATTTCTGATACAGTCCAGGTTTTCCCTTCAGCTTGGCAATAAAGGTGGAAAGCAGGGGGTGAAAACATCATTTTCATTTTCACCATAGCTCTGGAGAAAAGCTGGTGTCTTCTCTCATCTATAGTTATTAGCATTAGATGCTCAAAGCTGACCTGAAGTAGTGTGTATTAAATCTTCTGCCAGAGACCATGAACATGAATGATTTTATTTCTAAATTATTTTTACTCTTTTGAGTTTCCAAACCGTTCTTCCATTCCAAGGACACTGGAAAAGCCAACATCCAGTAATTCTCTGAGTGGTGTCAAAATAAGTGCAGTATCATATTGCAATGTGACATGCTGTATCCTTTCTTATGTCCCTAGAAGTAGTTGCAGAGAAAGATGGGCAGTAGTCCTGCCTCAGGCAGGTCCATGTGGCTAAAGCATGTGCATGTAGACAGTGAATGTGAGCCCCACTGAAATCAATGTAACCTCCTGAGGGTCTCCAGTTTCAGAAAATGTGACTTCAATACTGAACCCTGAAGGAATGGCTCTATATTTGAGTAGCCAGGGCAATGCTCTTTATTATATAAAAAACTAGAGGAAATCTCACCAGAAATAAAATGCATTAAAACGTTTAACAAATACAGAAATATTCTTGTCACTTGCATGTTCATTTCTTTCATAGTTTATCCAATCTTTCAAAAAAAATACAGAGACAAAACATAATATTCCCCTAGGCACTGATCTTAGGGGGATGTAAGAATGTGCTTAATTAAGCACTATGAGTATCTCATTGTGCATTAAAATGAAGTATATGTTTAAGACTTTGCATTACGACATCCTGGGGCAGAGGACCATTCTCCCTCAAATGATCCAGAGAGGTTAGAGGGAACGTGGAAGAAAATGAACTGTGCATTTTCCCTTTACTTTGTAATCACATTCGTGCATTGTTTTTTGTTGAAATTAGATACTATATGAAATAACAGAGGAGACAGTAAATTGACAATAAAAATGTATGTCTCCAAAACTGATGGAGTAAAAGGGGTATGATATCACTGGCAAGTCAGTCTTATTGCATACAAGCAGACAGAATGCAAACATTACAAAGACAAGAAACTTTCTCCGACCAGGAAGTGCTGTCTGGCTGCCTCTCCTCTTAACACTATTGATTATGCTCCCCAAAGGTCATAAATTACTGGAAGAGTTATTTTTAAGAATATTTGCTGAGCCTGACCTGTCAAGAGAGGTTAATCTAATGACTTTCCTAGCTACAGTCTGCAGTAGGCTAAAGCTGGATTTTCTCAACTGCTGTTAAAAGCTCCCGTGTCTTCCAGGTTCATCCCAACTTGTTATTAAAAAATATAAATGAGTCAGATGACAAAGTGGATAAACTCTTTTGCACAGAGGCCATAACAAGGAGACTGAGCATCCCTTTCTGCAAACAGAAAGTGGCTGTGTCACACTAGGAAAGCAATGTATTTCTTTGCATAGGGCAGTTCACAAAAAAAAAAAAAAAAAAAAAAGAAAAAAAAAAAAGAACAACCAAAGGCTCAAATGTTTGCTTTCATCCAGAGGTCTATTTTTTAACAAATATCTCTGTGTGGAAACCTTTATTGAGGAAAAAAGGAAAAAAAAAAGAAAAACAAACAACAAAAACCTCTTACAGTCATAATGGACTGATTTGGTATGCTTTTTTCCCCTGTTATTTTATTTTTTTTACATTTCAAATCTACATAAATGGTGGGAAATGAAACTCATATTGTTGCATTATCTAAACTTTTCCACAGAAAGTATGAAAGGAAAGGAAGAGGAAAAAAAAAAAAAAGAATAGCAAAAAAATTGAGAGAAGGAGGTTTTCTGCTCTTGTCTGCTTTGATACAAACAGGTAATACTATCCTAACTAAAGGCTTTAACTGATATTTATACTTTTGTAATTACGACAGCATTTAGTACTTTACAAAGAATATGGGGGATTTATAAAGGAGGGAGGAGGGAGGGGCACAAAGGCAATCTTACATAGAAGGAATTAGCAGAGATGTGAAGTAATGCCATATTTGATGAAATATTTACTCTAGAGATACAAAGAAGGAAAATACGTTAGGAAACTATCTTGCCACACTAGCCTCCTCTGTGTCCAGACCTGCTGTCACATCAGAAAGGTCCTGTCAACATAACCATAACCATACCAAAGGCACAACTTTGGTGAGTGCTAGACACAGCATAAGAATCTTTAAATGCCTTTGCCTGGTCCAGTTTTGTAAGAATCACAGATAACAGCAAACTATGTGCCAGAATTCACAAAATAGAAAAGTACAACTTTAAAGGCTGCATGAGTGCTGCTCAGTTCTATTTGCACTTTGATTTTTTTCTTTCGTACTTGGAGGCATCCCAGATTAATTTTACTGCAGTTGAAAATCATGCAAATATAGTTTAGAAAGAGGCATTTAATTCTTTATTGCTCTTGCACACAACACAAATAGCACCTCCAGTACTAGCACAGCTAAGTGTTTTTAGTGTTATTCCACTATACAGTACATCACAATGTTAATTTTCCACATTACTTTATTCCTTCTCTAGCCCATATTTTACAACAGAGAAAACAAACTGCTTGTAATTACACTGCATGCCAGGACAAATTAAGTAAACACGCATTTTTAATGCTTTTGGCTGTTAGGGTGAGAAACAAAGGGCTCTGGTTAAGGTCAATATTAGAGTTATGCAATTGCTCTGGGATACAAAAGACAAATGCCAGTGATTGAACATTGGTGAAATGGAAACTGTCCATTCTGGGCAGTGTTTCTGAACTCCTGAAAATAATATGCTGTGCTGAGATGAGGTCAGTTCTCTATTTTCATTTTCTTTCAGGATAACACTAATACCAATAATAAATAATAATAATAAACTAATGGGAAAATCTATTGTGTCATTAGTGAAGTGATAAATCAGCAAAAAGTAAATGAGAGAATAGCTATTGAAGATCAGCCTTGTGTTGTATTCACTAATGCTACCACCTCAGTACTACTGGGTGATGCTGATAAAGGTTAACAGCAACTATAGGGGAAACCTAATTTTGCTCTCGCTGATATTGGTGTAAATCTGACTTCAGTGGAATTATACTTCTCTAACTAGAAAGCAGAAAGTGACCTAATGATTATATTGTTTGGTCATGGACAATAAGGATTTTTACGTGTTTTTGCCTTTAATGGTATGGATTAGGCCAGAGGCACAACATTCAGAGGCAGATGAAACCTCACAGGAAAGGGTACTCAGACCCACCGTCTTTACTCAGCCAGCCACAGATACTGGCCTGCTGGTTTATGTGCATCTCTATTTTAGTGATAAATTCATCTTTCTCCCAGAACAAGGAATATATTTCTTAGACTTGCCTTTGCTAGCAAGATGCTTAGTACAAGAAGAGCTAGGTCAAAGAAAGAAAAAAAATCCACAAAACATTTTTCACAGGGAAAAGATCATGGAAAGAAATAATACTGAGAGATAATAGACAATTCCCTAGAGGGTGACATCAGACCCTGTCATGATGGATGCATGTTCAGAACATGGAAAGTAAAAAGTCTCCAGCCAAATTTCAAGAAATAAGTCAAGGATAAATCCTTAAGAAATGGAGAGGACGGATTAAGAAAACCAAGAACTTCTCTGGCTGTATCTCTGATCTGTGACTGATGTAGCTAAATGGGATGCTGAGCCACAGCCTCTCAGTGTGGGTAGATATTTGTGAATGCTTAGGCTATCATTTACATTCCCAACTCTTGGTAGGTGAAAACATTTCCCCTTCTTGTAATATCATCTACAGCTGAAGTCTCTTCTTTCCACTAGAACAAGGACTGCTCGTTACTTGAGCACAAGCAGCCCATTCAGGAGTGATGAGGGAAGAGGCAGGTTGTTGTGTCCCCCTGGCCTTACTCAGCCTCAGTGCTGCCCAGCACATGCAGCAATCTTGAGGAGGGGCTCTGGCAGGCTAGCTAGCGTCTGGAGTGGCCCACCACCTCGAGGTAGGACTGTGCCCCTGCCAGGACCTAATGTAGGGGGGCAGACACTTCAAACATTAGAGAGTGTGAGACTGTGTTGCTTTTGTCTCATTCTTTCCCCTCTTCCCTCTGCTACAAGCTCTGTGGCATGTGGGACTGTATAGGCAGAAGTAATAAAGTATGGACCAGATCCAGCTCCCAGTCAAATCCAGAAGTGAACTGGTGCAGGACTGGTACAGGTTTACAGTAGGGATGATGTTCTCAAATACCTATTTCTATCTTCTCAGTGATATCTCTTGCCTAACTTCTTACCTCACTTTAAACATCACTTCATTGTGTTGATCTGTGTGAACCAAAGAAGGTGGGGTAAATATATCAAAAGTAACAAAAGAAGGAAAAGGGATTTAAAGTGACAGAAATAAAGCTAGTATGAAATCAAGGTATTGAAAATAGCTGTCTGAAAAGAGATTCAGTAAGAAAGCTTAATCTTGGCAAGGGCTGCCGGTGAGTGGTACAAAAAATGACTCCGTAACGACCCCAATCTTGTCTATGGCTCATACTGCTGTTAAGTGCAGAGGAAAACTTATTATGCTCCTCCAGAACATTAGGGGGCATATCCACTAAAAAAAAAGGGCAACACTCTATTCTGAAGGAGCTAAATACACTTACTGCTCTATATTGTGTAGTTACTGCAATATTTCATAAACACATACAGCACCCCTACATAGTTCTACTTAATCTACATTAATCACTTTGCTTACTGCAGAAATGCAGCTTCCTTTGCTTATGTCCAAGCAAATGAAAATGCTCTCACCATGATGTAGTTCGCAATATAACAAGTGAGGTTACTTCCAAGAATGAATCTTGAGTTTGCTGCCCACATCTCTGGGTCCAACATGTTTTGTCAGGTAATGGACTTCCCATGCTGTGCATTGCCTACTGTAATGTATTTCTAAATAAAATATCATTATTTTTTCTTTATATAGGCTAGCTTATTAGCTACGTGCTTTCCCATAGTGGTCATATGCATCCATGCCTGTGTATTTTATTCATCAAAAATATTTTATTGTTCCTTTGAGAGAACTTACTGACCTGCCCGTTTGTTCTCAATGCAGCTGGAGAATTTTCATGACACAGTCTTAGCGTATGCTGAATATGAAATCTGAAAATTGTCTGTGCTACATTCCCAGTTTTCTGAATGGAGAAGTGCTGTTTTCTAGAATCAAAGGTTCATAAATAACTTGTAAAAGTTTAGTGAACAGGGCCCATAACCTATTGATCCCCTTGTATTCAATACAATTCACTTTAGTCAATGAGCTCAGTAAATAATGATACTGCTGTTATGAGCATCTTTCCTTCCTTATAAACAACTATTCACTTGTGTCCTGTTATAATGATAATGTCACTGATTTACAGAGGTTGCCCAAGTTACCTTATTAATTAGAAGATGCATTAGACCTATTGCAAAACATTGTTCTGACTGTGAGCTATCACTGCCCAAGGACCTCTAAAAGACAAAGAATTCCATTTTGCAAAATCTAGTTAACATATCAAAGAGCAGTAAATGTGCAAATTGCTGTCATAAGGAATCCTTTATTGCTTTTCCTTTTCATGATGGCACCCCTCCCCCATCTCTCCATTCTACCCACTTTGACAAGGTCACTCATTGGAAAGAAGAGCAGCTATTTATGTTCTTCAGATGTTTACCTTCAGCAAAAGACACTTCAAAGACTGCTTATGGGACTCTCCTCTCACCCAGCAAACACTTAAAACCCATTGTTGTGATTGATGGGCCCTTCCTGCAGATTTAATAAATATGAGCAGAAGCCAGATCCCTTTTTTAGGCCAGCTGTCTTGAATAATAGGCAAAGAACTCATGGGTGGCCAAGGTAGACAGGACTCTTCAGGAAATGCCTAATGATTGTTTGATATGTTTTTGTGCTTGTGTGTGTTTTACAAGTTTATTGTTTGAGCTTTCTCAAGTTATGTTTTCTGCAGTTACTTAAATAGATCCTACAGGCTTTTATTGGGAATTTTGTGCATGAGAGTTGCGTAAGAGACAAGACAGCCTCATGTTTATTTAGATTTAGATCTAGGCTGAACTGGTTCAGTGAACTGTGAGACCCTCCAAACATATGACATTATCAGATTGAAAGTAAGTAAAGAATTTCAGAACTGGAACTAACAAACCAGTCAGCATGCTGGCACTTAGAAAAAGCATCACTTCTAGCTAAGTAGCTAACGCTACAACATCACGGTTCTGTGACATATTTACAGAGAGACTGAAAATGTGAATGCCTTTTTGTTCAACTGTCTCTGTCTTGATTTTACATGGAATAGCACCAATATGACATAGGCACAGTAAGGATTTCAGAGATTCCACTCAATGGACTGAATCATACATGTAAAGTGGAGTGGGGGGTATATATGCTTGCGTTTCATGAAAATGTGGCATGGCAAAGAGTCAGCCAAAATCTGTGCTGGCATCTTACACAAAAGGATGCTAACTTTCACAAAAAGATAGGTCTAGAAATGCTGACAATTCTTCCCTAGGATACTTGCAATGCTTCTCAATCATGACCTGCAAAACTGCTAGTGGCTCACAGGAATAAAAGGTCTTTTGGATAGAAGATTGGTGAGGGCATGCAAGTTTACTTATTAGCAAGAGGTCAAAGCTGAAAGTTATGTTTTTCAACTAAATTATGCTGTACATCTTCCAATCAAGTGCAAATTTCACTTTCAATTGACCATATTTTGCTGTTCCATGTACATGGTTCCATGTACAGAATTTACCCCCACTTTCAGTGTTACAATGAAAGATGTGAAGATTTTGGCATAAATCCTTACTCTTTCCCTGGAAAATTCTGAAAATGACATGCAGAGTCACTAAGGAAGTCTGAGTGTCTCCCAGCAGTGCTTCATGCTCAGCCACAGGGAGCCAGAGAATCAGACACCACCAAGCTGTGTCACACTCTAGCTTGGTGGTTGTGTTTTCCCACAACACTTTTAACACCATTATCCCCAGATTTTATCATTTCTTCAAGTGACGGAAACTTGTTTGGCTGGTGGCACCAAAATGATTATAATCTTTGGTATAATCCATGAAGGAAGGACGTACTAGAACAGTGTTTACCACTTCTTTGTTCTGTATGCCAGATGCCTACTCAGTGGAGATAAATCCATTATCACAGTGTTAAGTATGTAGAGCCAGTGTCCCACCGTGGGTACATATTCCACAACAAAAGTTCATTAAATCTTCCATGTTCTGCCACCAGTGTCCTGTAACACGTGCTGTGGGAGTGACTCTCTCCTGTTATTTCCTCTCTGTTAAGAGTTAGGGAATGCTGTGACTTGACTGTTTCCCTAATGTTGCATATTGACTCTTGGCTACTTTCATCTAGTCAGATCTGACATTCCCCTGTATGTAAAGCTGTTTCCTTTATTATTTTGCACTCTTTCTATCTGTGCTATTCACAGGTAATCAGCTGTCTGACAGAGGTATTCTACAACCTCATCTAAGGATCCAGGGCTAAATGAGATAATTTCAGTGGAGTTCAGCATTCAGATAGAAAAGCCGTCTGTTTAAAATCTTTGGAAGCTTAATGATGCACACTTGCAAATTCTAAGAGAAAATTTTAAGTTTTGAAAATGGAAAAGTCAATGAGGTTTCTTCCTTTGTTTCTAAGGACTGAGATGCAGTAACTGCATCATCGATCTTCCTATAAGATATCAGAGACTGGCAGAGGAGATGCACCATATCTGAAAATGTTCCTTATAACATCCATCTGTTAGAGAGTCTAGCTAGATGCTACGTAACCTACACGAAGGAATTTTTGGTCCTTGATAGGTATAGGATTTGCATAGCTGGTGTGCTCTGCTGCCAAAAGAGATCATAAATTTGACCTGAACCGTAAGAAAGGGATTCCTGTGAGCCCCAAGAGAAATGGGGTGAGTATCACCCTCCAAGAGTAAGCTGTGAAACTTAACATTTGCAACTTGGGCATACATCTTCCATGTAAGCTATGAACCTGTTCAACAAGATGTTCTGTAAGACATGAGCCTATTTTTCTTTTGTCACTAGCAGCAAAATGAGAGGATGAAGTCAGTCTTTAAATGTGTCCTAACACCTCTTAAATTAATGGAGTTGGATGGAAAGCATTAAAGATGTCTGCAAGCTTCATTCAACACTGCTGATGTCTATTGTCTACCTCTTCTGTCATCCAACATTTCCCTTATGAAAAAGTCTTAGAGAATTTAATGAATAATGAAAAAAAATCCCCTCAAATATTTTAACATACAATTAAGTAACCTGCAATTTTATAGCTAGGTTATTGTTCTCTATTGATTAGTACAAAATGTTTTCCCATTTAACTAAAAAGGATAGAACTAAATTTAGAATTGTAGTAAATTTTGTCTCATTTGTTATCCACATACTTTACAGGTTCTGTCTGTTAAATGCTAGAACATACTTTCTAAAATGGTATAAAGAAAACATACTCTATTTGAAAAATCACATAATGACCTGCAGCACTCTTCCATGGACCTTCCACATCAACCTTTGATTTCCCCAATACTAAGTTCCCATTAGGTCATGCTTACCTGTAGTTCCTAGAAAATCATCCAAGTTTCTAGTCCAATCTTTATCCCATTAGATAGATTTCTCTTAGCAAAATTTCTTGAATTATCTGTTACAGATGCATTTCTTTAAAAGAATAGCTGCATTAAAATATGTTCTCTTCATGCCCACAAGCTGGGAACATTAGACTGTACCTGCAAAAAATTAAATTACAACCTGAGAAGCTGATTGATTTTCCAGTGAGAGTAAATTTTGTAAAGTTACAACAGCAATTCTTAAACACATTCTGTTCAGTTAAGGAGTAATCTACTAGAATCAAAAACCAAGCTGCAAATTTACTTTCAAATTTCTCTTATTTCTTTTCTCTTCTTCCTTAATATTGTCTTGTAAACATAGTATTTTGAAAATACCTTGGGCAAAAATTTACTTCAGAGCCTTCATGCTTCTTATTAAAGCTTTGTATTAAATAACTTATGAGCAGATATTTTCTTATGGTTGGTAGAAAGGTTATGTGTATCTATTGCAGAGAAGCTGAACCTTGCTTTAGGGTCTCTAGTGAGGTTTATAATGTTAAAATACCACATTTCCTTTTCCATTTGCCATATGTACAATTAAGAGTACAAATTATGAGGTTCACAATTACATAGTATAGCCTCCTCAACTCAACAAATTCATTTTCTGGGATTTATTATGTCAGAAAACTGGGTTTGCTACCCCACTGTGAGAATTTATGCATGTCACTTTTTATACTGTCAATCCTTTATTTATTTAAAGTATGTGCAATATTCACTGGCAACATTCACAGTTGTACCCTACCCATTTTTGAAGGTTTCTTTTGACACTGCCTAAGGAAATTTGAATGTCTTCAATGTAAGACCTCAGGTACATCAAATACTTCCTAATATGATCCCTTTATTCTGTTTTCAGACATGTACCTAACCAGAAGCAAATTCCTGGCATGGTTCCACTGAAGATTTTTTTCTAAGTTATACCATTCATCATAGTATCTTACCAAATATCTCATAAATAAAAAAAGTTGTTACTTCATTAGGGATAGGAAGTGCATTTATAAAGCTAATTGGAGCTCAAGTATTATGAAAATACCAATTTCAGAAAAAAATTAATCTGGAAGAAAATTAATGCAGTTCTTGCTCTGAACAGCCCAGTGGAGGAAGACATTGTCCTGAATATCTGTACTCAAATCCCCAGTCACCTTGATTCAGAAGTATCTGTGATGAGATTTTACTTATATTGCAGGCAGACTAGGGGTTTGGACATCTTATATCCCTGAAAAATAGTCTCATCTGAAGATGACTTTTCCACTTCATCTGAAGTAAAACTCAGAGGCATCTATTTGAAAATAGGTATTTTGACATATTTCCCGTTTCTAGGAACATTTACAAAGCTTTTCATGCAACTCGAGACAAACCTTGAACTTTCAGAAAGAGTGGTGGAGTTGATTTGTAATCTTATGCTTCATAATCTCTAAAATGTTAATTTCTAAAATATTTTCTGAAAAATTCACAGTTGTTGTAAAAGAAATAATTCTCTACATCTTCTTTGAGGGGGCTGTATGACCTAGTGCATCTTTTCCATTTCTAATTCCACCCGTTCCTATGACAAACTGCAAACAATGCTGAGAGTTTTCACTGCTGAGAAGCATTTGAAGTATGTAACATTCTTACTGAGCAGTGGCATCTGAGAGAGAGGTCACACTGAGTCTCTACTTTCTTTGACCACAGAAGCACTCATCAATCCGTGTGAGAAATCCCCTAGGTGAGTAAAATAGAATCCCTTGAAAAATATTAGAACAGCTTGGAAAACAACAAATGAACACAAAACACATTACAACAATCTTCCATTATCTTTTCTTTAGTTCCAGGTATCATTTGATAAACATTTTCTAACCACTTCTATGCCTAGTGACATATATATTCATTAGCAATTAAATCTTATTTGAGGCTCTGATATAAAACTTAACAAACGCTGGAAGGGTCTATGCCTCAATTGATGGTCTATTTTAGCCTCATATATAAGGTCCTAAGCCTGAATCCAAACCTAAGCAGAATTTTAGGAAAGTTTGGACTGTCTTTACATTCAAAGTCTTAGCCTTTTAACTCATGCATAGAGTTGAAGGAAAGTTCTGTAAGTCACTTTCATCTTCAGCTCTGAGATAATGAGTTCTCACAGCAAAAGCATCAGATAACCAAAGCAGGCTGAGCTCTGTTTTGGCATTTTTGTTCATGCAGACAATATTACACACAACACTGATATTCAGATCCTATCAGGCCAGATTCTGATACTTGGCCTGTTAGTAAGTAATATTTCCATATTAATCTCACTGAAGCAGTGACATAAATATGCACTGTGCCCAATGTAAGGGGTAAAAATGAACCCTCTATTGTTTGTAGACAAAAAGGCTTTGGAAATTGTGAAAGATACATGTGCAGTGGTTTGCAGAGCACATTAGTTTCAGTGCAGCAATGTGTTTGCCATGTTCGTACAGCCTTTTGTGAGCTCTCAGCCTAGGCAGAGTTAGTTTACTCCTGACCTCAGAATGCTGTTATGCATTAACACTAACTGAAGTGCCATGCACCTAAGCTGACTGCAGGAGAGGCCTGACCTCTCTGAAAATTAGGTCTGAAAATTAGTTTTTACTTTACTTTAGTTCAGCTTACAAAAATTAATTTTCAGAATTTTTGCAATTAAAATACTTTCAGTACAAAAAGGTAGTTTTTTTGCGGAAACACTACCGTTTAAACACAGTGCCTCTTGCTGTTTTGCTGATGGCTTACGCATTAAGTAATGGGAACTGCAAAAAACAACCTAGGACATATTTGGTAACACTCTTTACCCCCATCACTCTCCATCTTCTTTTCCCAGTGCTTTACTTCCCCAGCAGCTGATGACAATTAAATCTATGGATGCAAAGAACTCACCTCACACCACTCTGCTGTAATTATAACTTTGCTGCCGACTTCCAGATCTGACAGGCTCCGTCTTGTCTGCCCCTTGATGCTGTGGCATTTATTTACAATCTCAATAACATCTTGTGGAAAATAAATTGTATTAGTGCCAAGGATCAGAGATTGATATATTGTGAAATGTTAGGAGGAGCAGATATTGAAAAGCAGAGAATAAAGGACTAAGATAATGGACAATTATGTTAATTTTTCAAAGATCTTTAAGGAGGTGATATCCTTTGGATGAAAAAAAAAAAAAAAGTTTAACAATTAAACATAAGATGCAAAGAGAGGAAATAAACATTCAGAACTGATGGATTTTTTTCCTCTGTTCAAATGAATTTTCTGAACAAAATTTTTTAGAACAGATTTTTTTTTTTTTTTTTTGTGCAAACACGCATTTATGGGAAACACAGATCTAAAATATTGTACTCTGGGGAGCATAAGGTTTTGCAGTACCATTGCACTGGATTTTCTAAAGTCAAATTGCAGATCAGTTCAAGTGGAATGCTGTTTATCCCTCAATCATACTGTAAGGACTACATTTTCTCATCTGTGGGTTTGACAGTGCTTCCAGACTCTCAACTCCATGTGTACTTCCTTACTACATCTCACTCCCAAGCCAAGCTCCAGAAGAAACTACAAACATCTCTGGCCCCTCCCAGATGGTTAGAGAGGTAGGCATCTTTGGCACATAGCTGTTGCACCAGCTAGAGGTGACTATAGATCCCTTCACGAAGGCCTGGTTTCTGCACCCTCTGTCCTCCCTTCCGTCTGCTCCTCAAGCATGCCTGCTGCATGGAAGGCTGGGCAGTATGGCCTGCTGTAATGGCTTATTTCTCCAATTTGGACCTGCATCCTGAATTCCATCAGAATGAGCGGTTTTGGAAGGTGAAGGATCATGGGCTACTTTCACAAATGCACAGGTTTTGAACAATATCTGCTTGAAGAGACCCTTACTTCCTTGGAAGCTATACTGGTGGCTAGCATTCAGCCCAGAGGCTGACATCTCTCTTTCTAGGTTCTTTTTAGCACCATCATGTGCAATCCACTTACCCAAATAGTATAGATAAATCAAGGCAATGTGTCCTTTTCTACATAGTTGTGATATTTGTTTCATATGGAGCTTGTATTATGTGTGGGAAACTAGTGATCAGTTAAAATTGTTTTCTTTATTAATAAACTTCATAAAACCTGTAAGCAAATCCTAGTGTTGTCTGTGTCATTCCCCGGGTGCAGCAGAAAATATTTTGCCTTGCCAAACAACACTGTGTTCCAGAAATGCCATCTCTCCAGTGCAGTAATCCTCACATTTCTTACTCATTTGGCAAGAACAATGAATTCTGAAGCAGGGTATAAGCTAAAAGGAGAAGTTTCCAGTTCTCAAAGTGAAAAAACAGAGGAGTTTCCAAAAGATATCAGCTTGTGCCATTTTCCATTTCGGGAAGTTCTTTGATGTATTCAGTGAACAAGCCAGAGCCTGAGGCTGAGCTCAGTTATGATACTGTAAATCAGGGTAAATCCACTGCTGGCATCAGTGGATTTAAAGGAGTTTGTGTCTACTGTAGTGATCACGGTTCTGTCGATCAGATCCCCTCCTTATTTATGCTATGTATAATATTATTTTCTTGATAGGCTTAAAACCCTTTTGGTAGTTGTATGTGGTGGGAGCACAGTGATTTTTTTGTTTAATTGTAGGAAGCTAAAGAGTAATTTCCTGCTCCCTGTACTTGACAGGAAGTTTAGTGTGATCCCATGCGAGCACAGCAATCGGTGACCTGTGAGAGACTTCACCATTGGCTGGGAGAATAATTCTGGGGGAAGAGAAGTGCCGCTCAAAGAGGGAGGAAAGAGAGGTATTTCTCAAAGCCAGCTCACAAGACAGATACAGTTGCCAGCTATTACAGGACTGGTCTGTGCGCAGAATCCTGCTCGGTGCTTTCAGCCACTGCTGCTTGCTATGAATACACACAGACAAAGAGGAAATAGAAAAGAATTGAGGAAACTGAAAGTGCTAACGTATGCAGAAAGAGTGCAATGTTCCCAAACAAGACACAGTACCAGTGATCTTCTAAGCAGGCTCACCCGCTGGACTGCAGCCAAAATAATCCCCCCTTAGGTTTGTTTTTTTTCTCATAAAGAGTGACCGCAGTTTTGAAGACAAAGCCCATGAAAAGCAAATCCTGTTCAGATTTTGGAAATTGATTAATGATTAAACATATTTAGATTGGTCCCTTGCAAACTAGTAAAGATTTGCTGATGACACTGTTGCATTCTTGAGGGAAATGGATGTTAATTGCTGTCTAGACATTTTATTACTACAGTGGGGCACTAGTCATTGACCATCTCTCTTTCTTTTTTTCTTTTTTTTTTTTTACACATTAAACTACAGGTCTGGCTAAATTGTTTGTTTGTTTCTGTAGAAGATAACAATGTGGTTTCAGGGTGGTATGTAACTCAGAACTCTGAGATACCAATCATATCTCTTCTAAAAGCATAGCAGCAGGAAAGAATCCAAGTGACAAACACTCTACCATTTTTCAAGTATATTTTTCTGATTCAAAAATGCAACTGTGTCAACTGCAATTTTAACAGATCCCTCTCCTTCACACAGTGCAAACATTCAGCAAGTCCTTGCTCTTCTGCCTTTGTCCCTCTTGGAACATAGTGGAGTGATTGTTTAACCAGCTTCAGTGCTGGGTAGGATGCTTTGACTTTGCATACATAAAATGCTACAGCACACCTTTTAAGTTCAAGACAGTGTCATATTTTGCTGAGATGAAAAAACTAATGACTATTTGTTCTGCTTGTCTAGCAAGCAAGCAGTTAAAGATTAATTCAGATGAAATGTAAAACTGTTCATTGATAGCCCTCAACACAGGAGAATATAGTTTAAGTCAGTTGGTCTGATTCTGATCTTAGCTCAGTTTTGCATCCGTACAAATCTGTTGCTGTCAGCCAGCTTGATCCTGATTTACATCAGGCTAAGCAAAACAAGACCACTGTTTTTACAAGCTTCACTTATGCTGCTAAGTGATGCTGATTTACTCTAATGACAATGAATCTGCGCTTCACACGGTAGGCGAGACGATTCACGGTAGTGGCTCTTCCTAGAGAAAAAGTGAGCAAGTGACAGGAATAAAAGTATGTTGGCTCAAAAAACACACTGTTGGTTCAAACAGCACTGCTGAGCAATGGGAGTGACAGCAGATGACACACCACCCATCCATTCCAAATGCTAAATCACATGGTTCAGACTTGTCAGACTTATTGTATTTAAAAAAGATGTTCCCACAATTTCCCTTCATCATGCACTTGCTTCCCAATTCTACCATCCCTCTTCTATACAATATAGTAAAATCAGATCTCTCAGTTTGGGACACTGTTTGCTTGTCTGACTGACTAGCTGACCCAGGTACAGGAGGCCATGCAACCAAGGAGAGCCTGTAACGTTCTGGTGCTGTTCAGAAAGGTCTACCAGGAGTCATACTCTCCGGCTGTAGTCCCATCTCCTTCAATTAACAACATTGCTAACGCACCAACAAATCAGAGGGATATTGTGAGCTTCAAGGTTTACAATAAGCATTTTTTAAAAAATGTTACACTGAAAATCATCTTTAGCTAGTTCTTTTCAGCAACAGAGCTCAAACTGCTTTGCTAAAATAGACGTCACCACTTTCCAAGAATGCAAAATGAAGCAGAAAAATAAAGAACCTCCAAGAAAAAATAGCTTTTGCCTGAGGAAATGTCACCAAGAAGAAATCTTGACCAAAAGAACTGAAAGATCGTGCTTCAAAAATATAACCTTAAATGTTCATTTCCAGTTTTGCAAGAAGTTCCTCAGTGTACTGTGGCTGCTCTGAACACATCTGACTGGTTTAGAGTCTGAAAGAGGGTCACAGAGTAAACCTAATGCCCACAAATTCAACCAGCCTCCCTGTTGTCTCTGCAACTTGCTCTTTCAGAGAACTTTTCTTTGATCAGGATTACAACTCCAACTCCTTAAACTATTCTCTTAACTCACATCGAGATCCAGAACCACAGTGACCTAGTCCCACAACACCCTCCTCCCAGAGCATTTTGAGAAGTCAAGCTGTTGTGTAGCATTAAAAGAATTTATAAAATTGCACACAGAAGTTACCATAGAAGTACGAAAAACGTTAACACTGGTGTGATAAAACCATGTAAAAATAGTAGTGATAATAAATTACAGAAGGCTGAAAATAAATTTAAGTGCCATTTTTAAGACCAGGATCATTTTCAGCAACAGAGATCTCCAAACTCAGCATGTATTAGCAAACAACAAATATTTCAGGTAAAGTATTGCAAACCCCTAATCTAAACACAGCTAAACCAGTTGACCATGGGCTCAGTTCTGACAGTAATCAATACAAGCTGAACAGGCTGTCTTCCCTGCTTCTCTTTTGCTCAGGGTTGCCAGACTTTGCCTTGTTTCAGACACAAGAGCTGGCAGAGAACTCCCTTGAAGTTCATCTGGCTCCTTTGGCCAGGGCTGGGTTAGGGAGCCTGTCTGAAGGGCTGCCAGATATCACATGGACAGAAACAAGATGCTGGGGAGGGTAGTGACTATTTCTTGAGGCACAGATTGATCTAGAAGACATCTGTCTATAGTCTAAGACTATAGGCAGAAGTCCATTTCACAAGCAGCTGTGTAGATAATTACTATGTCCTTTTCCGCTGTTCAGCACCCTCATTGCATCTCTCTGGCATAGACTACCAGCAGCTCATTTTTGCTGGGAGAGCTCCAAAACCATCTCCAGGTAAAAGCATCTAGATTAGCAGTAACCAGGGGGGCTGAGCTCAGCCCATTGATTTTTAAGTATGTTAAGAAGCACCCATATAGATTCATTGTACTGTCCATTTAGTGATGAAGAATGACAGCACCCAGGGCAGTGCTATCTTCAGACAAGTAGTACCTGGAAAAGCCTTAGAATAAGAGGCAAATATTAAAGGTTTGCCCAGTTTTAGTTAAGCAAATTTGATGTGTATCTATGCTAAACTGCAAAACTCTATGGGCCTAGATGTCATCCTCTAGGTTTCTAAAGGTCTAACACACACCAGTGAAGGAAGGGAGAGGAAAGAAGAGGAGGGGCAAATTCTTTATCCTGTAAATAAGTTGTAAATTTAATTATTTGCTGTGCTAATTAAACAACCGTGCTAGGCGTCTCTGTTTCAATACCCAAATAATCACATCAGAGCTTCTGGTGCTAACTAGTCACCTCCCCAAACGTTAAACAGGATGCCTATTTTATTAATGAAGCCCTTTCAGGCAAGAGAGAAGCATGTTTTGACTGAAAAATGCCAATCATGTGAAGAGAGGCAGTGAAGGGAAGGATGGTGGTGAGGGTGATGGATAATAATATTCCCCAGATTATCTAAGAAGTGAGGTTTTCTCTCTGATGGAAAAGAAGGCAAAGAGGAAGTCACAATTTCAGACAGTTTGCACAGATGGTGACCACCCTCAGTCAACATTCTCGTAAAAATGGCTGTGTACCTTTTTTTTTCCCCTCAGTATATACAGAGAGAAATAAAAAAGGGAAAGGGAAAAAAAAAAGGTCAGTGGAAAAATGCTTAAGAAGGCAAAATCTCTGTAAATTCATGAAGGGAGGAGGAAAGGGAGAAAGAATGTCATTTGACTTCCACTGCTTTTTATGCTTTTTCAAACTTCTCTTTCTTCCCCATCTGGCCATATTCAACTTTTCAGTCTCTTGCATCCTGAACACTCAGCAGTTGAAACTGTAAATATTAAGCCATAATCAGCACAGTGTTAAAGAGGATTAGAGGGGATGTGGCCACTTCGATGGTCTGTGGATCCTGAAGCAAGCAAGGAACTAGTTTAGTCTCTGTAAAAGGCAGAGCAGAGAAGCCTGAAAACTCAGTGGATTGTTTTGCCCCACATTCAAAGACCAGCACTTCACACAATGTAGGTTCATGGATGGAGTCAAAAAAACTTTAGTTCTTGGTAGGTTACAACACTGAGAAAAAGAAACCTTGATGGAGTTGTTCATTCAGAAAATAATATGATGGTGGAACATGTGTTGCTCACATCCCATTTGTCTGATAGAAGTCCTCCCTTGCAGTGTCTTGCAGTATGATCTGAGCCTCAGCACAACCCTCCGTTGTAAGAGTCTTATGGAGTTCCCAATGCAGCAGACAACAAGCTGCCTCTGCCAGCATCTGGGACCATGAAGAAAAACTGAAACTGCAGGCAGCAGCTGACTGAGGATCAGTTAGAGATTTCCTTCATTGGAACAGAGAGACTGGCTCATGCACTGTGTTCACATAGAAAAAGAGGTGAATTTGGGATGCTGAGTGTAGGTGGTGTTGAGGACAGCAGATCAATGGACAGAGTACATGATAATATATGCAATCCAAAAAGGTCTCCCCTCAGTCTCCTTTTCTCCAGGCTAAACAACTCAAGTTCCTTCAGCTGCTCCTCATAAGATTTGTTCTCAAGACCCTTCACCAGCTTCATTGACCTTCTTTGGACACACTCCAGCACCTCAATGTCCTTTTTGTAGTGAGGGGCCCAAAACTGAACACAGGAATCGAGGTGCGGCCTCACCAGTGCTGAGTACAGGGGCAAGATCCCTTCCTTGTCCCTGCTGGCCACACTATTGCTGACACAAGCCAGGATGCCATTGGCCTTCTTGGCCCCCTGGGCACACTGCTGGCTCCTGTTCAGCCGGCTGTCAACCAATACTCCCAGCTCCTCTTCAGTAGGGCATCTTTCCAGCCACTCTTCCCCAAACCTGTAGCACTGCATGGGACTGTTGTGACCCAAGTGCAGGACCTGGCACTTAGCCTTGTTGAACCTCATACAATTGGCCTTGACCCATCAATCCAGCCTGTCCAGATCCCTCTGTAGAGCATTTCTTCCTTCAAGCAGATTAACACTCCTGCTCATCTTGGTGTCATCTGCAGTGCACTCAATCCCCTCATCCAGATCACTGATAAAGATATTAAACAGAACTGGCCCTGATACTGAGCCCTAGGGAATGCCGCTTGTGACTGGCCACCATGCGGATTTAACTCCATTCACTACAACACTTTGGATCCAGCCACCGAGACAGTTTTTTACCCAGTGAAGAATTTGCCCATCCAAGCCATGAGCAGCCAGTTTTGCCAGGAGAATGCTGCGGGAAATGGGGTGTCAAAGGCCTTACTAAAGTCAAAGTAAACAACATCCACAGCCTTTCCATCATCCAATAAGCAGGTCACCTTGTCATAGAAGGAGATCAGGTCTGTCAAGCAGGACCTGCCTTTCATAAACCCACGCTGACTGGGCCTGATCACATGGTGGTCCTGTATGTGCTGCATGATGGCACTCAAGATGATGTGTTCAATGACCTACCCCGACATCAAGGTCAGACTGACAGACATGTTGTTCTCCTGATCCTCCTTCCAGCCCTTCTTGTAGATGGGCATCACATTAGCTAACCTCCAGTCAACTGGGACCTCCCCAGCTAGCCAGGACTGCTGGTAAATGATTGGAAGTGGCTTGGTGAGCACTTCTGCCAGCTCCCTGAGCACCCTTGGGTGGATCCCATCCAGCCTCATAGACTTGTGTGTGTCTAAGTGGTTTAGCAGGTTTATAAACATTTCCCTTTGGATTATGGGGGTTTCATTCTGCTCCCCATCCCTGTCTTCCAGATCAGGGGGCTGGGAATGGAGAGAACAACTGGTCTTACTATTAAAGACTGAGGCAAAGAAGGCATTAAGTACCTCAGCCTTTACATCATCCTTTGTCACTATGTTTCCCCCCTCATCCAATAAAGGATGGAGATTCTCCTTAGCCCTTCTTTTGTTGTTAATGTATTTATAGAAACATTTTTTATTGTCTTTTACAGAAGAGTAGCCAGGTTAAGTTCTAGTTGGGCTTTGGCCCTTCTAATTTTCTCCCTACTCATGAAAACCTTGTAGTCCTCTGGAATTGCCTGCCCCTTCTTCCAAAGGTCATAAATAAACTCTCCTTTTTTTCCCAAGTTCCAGCCAAAGCTCTCTGTTCAGCCAGGCTAGTCTTCTTCCCCACTGGCTCATCTTTTGGCACATGGGGATGGCCTGCTCCTGTACCTTTATTTCCTTCTTGAAGAATGTCTAGACTTCCTGGATTTCTTTGCCCCTCAGGACTGCCTCCCAAGGGACCCTGTCAACCAGACTCTTAAACAGGCCAGTCTGCCCTCAAAAAGTCCAAGGTAGTAATTCTGCAAACCCACTTCTTTACTTCTCTGTCAGTCAAAAACTCTATCATTTTGTGATTGCTATACCCAAGATGGCCTCCAGCCATCACATCACCCACAAGACCTCTGTCCATGAACAACAGGCCCAGCAGGGCACCTTCCCTAGCTGGCTCACTCACCGGCTGTATCAAGAAGTTACCTTCCACACACCCCAGGAACCTCCTAGACTGCTTCCACTCTGCTATGCTGTATTTCCAGCAGACACCTGGTAAGTTGAAGTCTCCCACAAGAACAAGGACTAGCAATTGTGAGACTTCTCCCAGTTGCCTGTTGAACATTTCGTCTGCCTCTTCATCCTGAAAAATTGCTGTGGTGGTTTAAGCCCTGCCAGGACCGGAGACCACGTTGCCGTTGTCCCTCCCCCATCCTAGGGCACAAGTAGGGCACAAACCCTGGGTTAAAATAAGAAGAAATTTAATACAACAGTGTGATAAGCAATCTGAACAACAACAGTAGCAATGATAACAACAATAAACAGTAATAACAGTAAACAAGACAAAAGATATACAGAGAAATACCGCAATGGTTACAGACAGCTCACTCGCGATGCTTCCAGCAACCAAAGCCACAAAGGAAAAAGTTCCCATGCTCCCGCGCCCCGACCTGAGTCAGCATGGTATGAATAACCCGGTTGGAGATCCCTCCCCCCTCTCTTCTGGGAAAACTTAACCCTATCCTAGCTGAACAAGGACAGACACAAGAACAAGGACTAGCAACTGTGAGACTTCTCCCAGTTGCCTGTTGAACATTTCGTCTGCCTCTTCATCCTGGTTGGGTGGTCTATAACAGACTCCTACCACGATTTCTGCTTTGTTGGCCTTCCCCTGATTTTCACCCATAAACATTCAATCATTATCACCATCATCAAGTCAAAACACTCCCTAACACACAAAGATACCTCACCAACTCTCCTTCCTTGCCCATCCCTTCCGATGAGTTTACAGTCATTCATTGCAGCACTCCAGCTATGCTAGTCATCACACCATGTTTCCATGATGGCAGCTATGTCACAGTTTTCCTTCTGCTCAGTGGGTTCCAGCTCCTCCTGCTTGTTGTTCATGCTGCATGCGTTGGTGTAGATGAACTTAAGTTGGGCTATTGATCCCGCCACCTTTTCGGGGATAAGCCCTAATTCCCACATGACTGTTCTCAGGCACTTCAAAGGTTACTAACGCATCAATAACCCTGTGTCTGTACTGCCACATGGATCTCTGTCCCCTACCTCCACTGAGACAGCAGACCAAAGGACCTCACTAGCACAGTGTCCCTCAAACACTGGCATTCTGCCCCCAGGCTTATCTCACCAAGTTGGGTGGGAGTGTTGATCTGCTCAAGGGTAGGGAGGCTCTGCAGAGAGACCTGGACAGGCTGGAGATATGGGCTAAGGCCAACTGCATGAGCTTCAATAAGGCCAAATGCTGGGGGCTGCACTTGGGCCACAACAACCCCCAGCAGCGCTACAGGCTTGGGGAGGAGTGGCTGGAGAGCTGCCAGTCAGAGAGGGACATGGGGGTGCTGATTGACAGCCGGCTGAACAGGAGCCAGCAGTGTGCTCAAGTGGCCAAGAAGGCCAATGGCATCCTGGCTTGTGTCAGCAATAGCGTGGCCAGCAGGGACAGGGAAGTGATCTTGCCCCTGTACTTCGCACTGGTGAGGCCGCACCTTGAATACTGTGTTCATTTTTGGGCCTCTCCCTACAAAAAGGACATAGAGTTACTCAAACATGTCCAGAGAAGGGCTACAAAGCTGATCAAGGGTCTGGAGCACAGGTCGCATGGGGAGCGGCTGAGGGAACTGGGGGTGTTTAGTCTGGAGAAGAGGAGGCTGAGGGGAGACCTCACCACCCTCTACAGCTACCTGAAAGGAGGGTGCAGAGAGCTGGGTGTGAGCCTCTTTAGCCTAGTAGAAAGCGACAGGACAAGAGGGAATGGCCTCAAGTTGTGCCAGTGAAAGTTCAGACTAGATATTAGGAAGCATTTCTTTCCAGAATTGGTTGTTAGGTGTTGGAATGGGCTGCCCAGGGAGGTGGTGGGGTCCCCATCCCTGGAGGTGTTCAAGAGCAGGGTCGATTTAGAGCTTAAGGATATGCTGTAGGTGGGAACTGTGCTAGGCAAACGGTTGGACTAGATGATCTCCGGGGTCCTTTCCAACCTAGATGATTCTATGATTCTAGTGAGCCTGGGTTTATCCTAGTTTTATCATTTCTAACTGTCTACTTCCTCAATGCAGTAAATTCATGTGTACTTTTAAAACCTGTTATTCATAAAGTCTTCAACAAAGGGAGCTTATTTTATGATGATAGTCTATTAGAAGAACAGTGAAATGAATATTTTGCTATAATCCTCATAGCTTCAAAAATAAACAAAAAAAACCTCAAACTGTAAAAGATAAAGACTAAATTTTGAACTAATATATTAAACTTCATGGCATTTCAAAAGGCATCCTCTCAAGCCCTATGTATTCTCTGTTGTATGCTGCAGATTCCAGTAAGTGTTAAATTTATATCCAGCTATTTTCTCTGCATATCAGCAATCTTTCCTTTCTGAAAAATGAAAGTAACCCACTTATCTAAAGTCCACAGACAAAACACTTGGTGATTCTTGAGTCAACACAGGAGACAAACAAGGAATTGCAGCTGAACTGCTTCGCCAAAGAAGGAAACTGGATAAAGTTTTATGAAGGCTACTCTGCTCCACCAAAGATGGTTCAACTTAAAACAGGAAGTCTTTGGGGACAAGAATTCAGCAAAAGTGACCAGAAAAGAAAGACCTTGGTGGATAACAAGTCTATCCAGCCCTGTAACTTAATTTTTGTATCATATGCTCTAAAATAAACTTCATGTTTGAGGTTACCTCCTCCTTAGATAAGACATTAGGATGAGATTTACAGAGATCAGGTTATGACCCTACGGCAGGTTTCATGCATATTTCTGTGAAGTTTCTGCTGCTGACCACTGTTTCAGACCATGTGCTTGACGGGATGGACCTGAAAAAGAGCCAGTGCAATCGCTCTTGGCTCAGATATTGGAGAATGTCATTAGAAGGACTGCTGGGAGGGGGAAGCAGAGCAGAGCACAGGAGCTGATGTCAGGAGCTGGGAAGCTGGTGACCAATATAGTTTTTGTCAGGATCTATAATGCTCAGCATTGTGCAAACTGACAGATCCATCAGAAAATTAAACTTACAAGATTCATAAGCTTCTCTGAAACTTGTTTAGACAGCTTCAGTGTGAACATGTGGTGAAGAAACTCTGACAAGAAAATAGCCCCCAAGTTAAGTAACTAAAATCAAAATGAGACAAACAGGAACTCCTTCTATATTGAACTGTTCTGCAGCATAAGGTGGAAAAGGTAGTGCAGAGGTCAAATAAATCTCTTCCCTCCCTAATTTCTGTGGTTGTAAACTTTCTATTATCCTTGACCAATATTTGAGGGTGAATTAAAGTCCTTAAAACTGTTCATACTTTTTCTGAAATATCTAGGTCTTGCCAATACAGTGGGTTTCAGTACAAAGCATGCTGGGAATATTTGGAAGTATTTTACTAATTTTTGTATAATACAGGCCAGATGCACTTGTTTCACTCCTTGTACACAGACCCACTTTTGCTTCTGCATTGGTACTGAGCCAATAAGTCACCACCACACAAACTGGTTGAAATGAGAAGCAAACAGTACAGTTTGAGGACAGATTCCTCCCTCTTATGCTGCCAGATGCAAGTACTGTAAGTTCAAATGCTGAGAAAAGAAGATGTAGGTCCATTAGTAGAATTGGAAAGATTCACTAGCTGTGAGATTAGAAAGGGGTTCAAACTAGCTGACTGAAAGAGACACACTATATAGAGAGAAATCTGCACACAATAGTAGTATGTGAACTTTGTCCAACTGGCTTCATTAGTTTCTGGGTACTGATTTACATTAAAGTATCTTTCTTTGGTTTTATTGTGTTGAGCAACTCCTTCTTCCTGAATTATGTCTGGTTTATACCCTCATCTCACTTTAAGATTTGTTAACCTGCAATTTAGACTTTACTTTTTGTTAAAAGCAAATAGCTCACAGTGCCTTATTTATTGCTGACTGAAATTTGAGCCAGGATTTGGGGAAGACGGCGGCCTTCTTTCCTGCTTGCTAACAGTTAATGGTCGTCTTCTGAACATTTGTAAATAGATTTGGCTTTTTAAGCCTTATTGTTGGAGGATGACAGTCTTTACTTGATTAATGAATGCTCTTTTCTAGGCTTTAGAAATAATATCGGGGGTTACATTAACAAATTTTTTAAGTCTTTTAATCTCAGGACATAGCATTGTCATATGCAGTTCTGTAGGTTTGGACCACAATACGTAATTTAAAAAGCACAGACACTTTCTGCATGCAGTTTTGGTAGGATTAGCAAAGAGCGAAAGTGGAATGGCTTCTCAGACTTACAGACTAGTACAGGGCAAGACGGTGTTCAATGCTAGAGGTAGCTTTGAGTTCAGAGCTCAGTCGCTCTTCATGTATCTAAACACCTTTGCTGTGGTAAATATTTTTTCTTCTCCTTCTTCAGTGAGCAAAATAGGGCATTGAATCTAAAAGGCCGGGAAAGACAGCAGTTAATTTTTCAGATAGTTCTGTCACTACCTGTATAAAGATCTCAAATATGAGACCTTTAACAAAGGAATACTGGTTTCTGACATGCAGTGGTTTTGGTCGTTTATTAGGCTAGTATGGTGATGCAATGCAGAATTTCTGCATGGTTTCTCAACAGTGCACCCAGAGACATATGGGTCTAAATGTCTTGTGTATTAATGAGATGACATACCACCAAAGGCTCATGCGGTCCAACCATCAGAGGGAGACAAAGTCACAACAACCAATCAGCTATGCTCATTTCTCTTGTGTATGAATTTAGGCTTCTGATTATATTTCTGCATTTAGGATTCAGAATTAACACAGCATTGAGAGAAGTGAATATTTTTTTATAGTTTTTTGAAAAGGTAGAGATCAGGATTTATCTCCCTTGCAGTAGACTTTAACATGTAGATGTCTATCTCAAAGCTAGAAGTCTAAGCCCTCTATATTCGGTGGAGAGAAAAGGGTGAGGTTTCTCTCATCCAAATATAGGCATTTAAAAGAGACTGGGTACATGATCTCTTCAGAATATTTATTTCTATGCAAAAATGCCTTAGCTCATAGAGATCTGCCTAGCTCTCCTGCTCCTAGTCTCTGAACCAGTTCATTTAATGTTTGTTAGGGTATTTCCAATCTGCAGAGCAGAAAAGTCTCTTTTTATTACTCATTTCAAAATGTTTAAGCTGTTTTCTTCACGAAGGGCAAAGGTGTTTGGATTGATGGGAACTCGCAGTCTTGAATGTCAGGTAATTTCCAAATACTTTAGATCACCATACTACCACAAGAGAATATATTTAAACATTAGAATTAGAATAATTAGAGACTGACTTCATATGTCTGTATAGGTAGGTTTCCATTTGCTTGCCTTGATACAGTATGGGAGGATCTCATAGGCATTGACTCGAGTATGACTCTAGTCTCATATAGTGGCATTTTAGAGGCTTAGAGTAGGCAAAAATCAAAATATTTATACAGATCACCAAAAATATTTTGACCCATCAGGTATATCTGGGAAGCATATAGTGTGTCCATCACTTCCTGATCTAAGAGGAAAAGGAAGAAACATTTTAAGACTCAAAGGGAAGTTATATAGTGGATGCCGTTCCAGAGCTTGTTTCAGAGCACCATATACTTAGAAACATTGGACTTACGTAATTGTCTCTTGATGAAGGCACAGAAGTGTCAAAGGCTATTAAGAAGCTATTTACAAATTCTGTGACTATTCAGAGCCAGATTCATGTTTACACTTGTACTTTTAGAAGCATTTCCAGGATGCCTTTGTTGAAAGGCATAAAATATTGGGCTGGCTTAGCCTGTTCTTATTCGACATTGCTGTTTATTGTTTTACTGTATTTGTTGGTTATAACTGTTACACAAGGCTAATAAATTTGAAGCCTTGAACATCAAAGAGAGGGTTGTGTGCATGTGTGTACACATGTACTAAGATACAGTCACTGGGCAAGAGCATCTAAAAGCCAAGGGTGACACTGATCTCTTTTAATCTTGGTCATAGCAGAGTAAAATGAAGAGGAACTCCAATTGCCTTGAGAAAGATACATGGGGAGTGAGGAGTGCTCTATCCCACTACACTTGAATGCAGCTCACATCTTTCTGAATCTGGCAGGTCAGGTTTTGTTGTTTTCACTTGTGTAATTCCCAAGTTTGCTCATAGCCCAACAGCTTGTTCCCAACATCCAGTTACGGGCTTTGTGACTATATATATTTTTTAATGACAATATGCATAATTTGGAAGCAGAACTAATGTTTAGTGCACAAAGCTTTTGTGTATCTGTCTATAAGAGGCATAAAAGGGTACAGCTGGGCAAGCTAGCACACGCAGAGCGGTGGGATGGCATGATAGTTTGAAGGGGGGAGGGAACCAGTATCCATTCAGACATCTATACTTCAGGCAAGTGAATGTGCTGAGCTACCTGCTGTGGCTGGGGCAGCTTCAGCTCACCTCACCTCAATGGCTGCTTCTGGGGAGGGAGATGCTGTGTTGTGTGGCTCAGTCATTCTACAGCGTTATCATCTGAGGGACTCCTGGGGATCTTTTCTTTAAAAGAATATGGGTAATTATAGAAAATAATTTGTCCATACAGACACAGCACCTGTAAATAGATTTTTAAAGCAGCAGTGTTCCATATGCACAGCCAGCTACCACAGGCAGGCTGGGACCAGCACTCAGACACTGCTCTTTCAGAGCCAAAAGCCATTTCATTTTCTAAAGCAGCCTTTCCCAGTTCCTGTCTAGCCCTGTTCTGCTGTTTCTTTCACCCACCCACCACCTTATTTTACATATCTAATGCATGACATTTTAAGGTCTTTTTACTTCTTCCAACTGTCCACTTAAATACCAAAATAGAATGACAAACACAACGCTCTGCTGGTTCTTGGCAATGTGGAAAAGGAGATAGTTTTTACCTTTTCCACAGAGGGACAAAAAGAAGGCCTTCAAATGTAGGGAAGAAGAAGAAAAGGAATGTAATTCATCCACTCAAAATGCTGATGGTTCAAAGAGACATCTGTGATGTAGGAGACATGATGTAGGAGACATCAAACCCATTCTCCACTGCTTCTCCTAAGTGCTCTGACTTCTTGGATCTGTGTCATTAACTATCAGGACAGAACTCATTTGGAAATTTATGAGCACAAAGGTGATCAAGCAAAAGAATTTCCACGGGAATGTCTACAACTTATTCTTTTTATGTAACTCACATAGACATGAGATTTTTCTGAAGTATCTTTTCACTGTAGAGCTTGACTTGACTTGTCTTTATGATTCTTTGAATACATTTCTGTTGTTTCTGATTTTGGATGGAATGCTGAAAACCGTGAGAAAAACTATTCTTCCTGTCCATTGAAATCCAAGCATCTCTAGGTGTTTCACAAATAAGCCTGATGCTGCAGAGCTTTTAGAATGAACTGATTTTATATAAGCACCCAGCCCCACGAGTCCTTGGAATTTTGTCACCAAATAGTACTAGAGTAGACAAGTGTCTTTCTACTTTACTGCTTTGTCAGTTGCTCCTGGGTCAAATCTTCTTCACACAGAAATAGAATTGCTTCCAGACCCTGCGTAAAAACAGTAAGGTTTAACCTTATTGCATACATTAGTTCAGTATCTGGAGAATATTCCTATCATTGGATTTAGTGATTTGTAAAGCTCTGTAATTCTTAAAATGTACAATTGTCTCATTAAGTGTAAATTTCAGTTTGGTAAAATGACATTGATTATGAATGAAATTACATTCTTTGAATTTTAAAGGATTCTTTCAGTTTTTACGAATACCTAGAAAAGTCAAATTATATCAGATAGAAATGTTATATTTGCGCACAGCATTTTTGTAAAAGTTCCACTTACTTTACAGATTCATCTTTTATTTCACTGCTAACTGAGATAAGCATCTGAGGTGACCCAGGTGATCCAATTCCTTCTTGTTGTTTTGTGAGAAATAGCCAAAAACAGAATTCTCTGCTCTCTATATCTGTTGGCAACATAAGTGAACTAATTCTATAAAAATGATCTCTGGGATGTGATTAACAAATTCCTACCAGCCTTGCATGGCACTGAGGCTGAGCATACATTACAGTAAGAAAAATCTTGGACAAGAGTCAAGACTTTGCTACCAGTTTTAGGCATGTGGTTCCCATCAGGAACACTGTCTCAAACTGGCAACATAAGCAAAAGATACTACAGTCTTAGTGAATGGATTTGGCCTCATCTCTAGTAGATAGCAGTGGAGAATGCTAAAGCAGAAAAAAAAAAAAAAAAAAAAAGAGAAAAATGTCCTAAAGATCATGAAACAGGAGTGAAATTGCTTTCACAAATTCCATACTGAATTAAGTCTCACAGTATCAACAGAAAACTGTACCAAAAAAAGAACTCAAAAGTCTATTGAGACATGGACACTGGGCACCAGTCCAGCAAACCTGAAGCACATTTGAAAAACTCAAAGTAGTGACATGGTTTCTGTATTATTCATCCAATGTTCCCCTTCCCCATCGTCCTACACCATCCTTCAGCCACAGAGCAGCGGTAATTTAAATACACAAATCCTGCCACAACTGCAGAAAAAATGACTGACTTTGCCCCTTAGGCCTAGGAAGATCTTTAACTACTTTTCAGAAATAAATATTACTGCAGATATAAATGTGACAATATAAATGTGCACATCCTTACAAACTTTTTATACGGTATTTTATTTAGATTTTTCAGGTCTCTGAATAAGACTATGCATTAAAATGTTATCATAGATAATACTAATTAGGCTGTCCCTTCACAGACCCTTTAGAGATGAGAATACTGAAATACAGAAAGACTCCAGCTTTCAAATGCACACAATGGAAGTTAGTGGCATCCAGGTGAGAAGCAGAAACACAGATACTAATCTAAAGATCACTGAAGTCAACAGGAGTCTTTCTCTTGACATTAATGGGTTTTGGATCAAACCCTGAATGACCTGTCCACGGTCACACAGCCCATCAGAGACAGAAGGGAAACAGGAAACTGCTATCCAAATTACTTTTTCCAGTGAACCTGACTGGATGGCAGCATGATTATAAACTCTCTTGAGGTTTTACCACAGGCTCTGGCCTGTATACACATTTTCAATGACACCTTTTTCATAAATGTAAAAATGGATTTCTGTTCTGACTGTCTGGGGATATTTTCCTTTTCAAATCAGGTACAGCTATTAGAAATTTCTGCAAATTCTGTTCTGGAATGTCTGCTTTAACCAGAGTAATTTTTAAGTACTGTGAACAGGACAAGGCTTTTTGTTGAGTTTGTATATTTCCTTAGTAAAAAGACTGGGCTGAGCCATGAGTTTTGGTCTATCACTTAACATCCTCTTGAGTTTTGGTCCAAAGTGGTAGTCCAGCTCATTTTCAGTTTTTCTACTTTGGTGAGATATTATTTTAACTGACTAACATGTTCTCCCAATAGTACTTGCATATCTCAATTAGTACTAAAGCCTCATGTACATGAGAAGGGCAAAATTTTATACTGGAAGATGTCTAAACTGTGTGTGAGCATGCATATGTGCACAAGTAGATATATAAGTTTATATGAATATACATACACAGGCATCCATATATAAAGTTAGATTCATAACTTGGGTAGTAATGTATAGGTATTGTACACCCAGTACGTAAAAGCCCCTAAAACATTCAAAAATACAAGTTAAAGTCATTTCAACATTCCAGATGCAATAGAAAATATTCTTTTCAATACTTGAAGAACATTTATTTAAAGTGCAGAGCTCACTTTTAAGTTGTAATATCATAGTTCTGTACTTCAGCACTTAGCACAATGCAACCAGCCAGACTTCAGTGTAGCACAGCAATCTGAAGACTGAAATGTCCAGCTACCCTATTGTAAGACTCAGCCTCGTATTCTGCTTTTGAAATAAAGTCTACCTTCCCCAAACTACAGAAAAGTTTGGACTAGACATTGGAGATCAGAATTTCTGTTTTCTCTTTCTCTCTCACCTCCCTCTTTTTTTTTTTTTTTTTTTTTTTTTTTTTTAAAGCAGCCACCAAAAAGGTCTGGCTTCTGAGTTTTTCAATTATTAGAAAATGGGAATAGTGCCATAAAGGCATTCTTACTTATTAAAGCTTCTCTTGTGTTTCTTTACCTGATGTCTTCCTTTGTGTAATGCCTGCCTAGCAATACTAGCAAATTGTTTCTGAAGAGCTACAGAGAAGAAAAGGCTTTGATCCAATAGAAACACATCAGTGTAATAGCAGTAGATACCTCTTATTTTCCAGTCTTTCAATGCCCCCCTTCAATTCACAAAACACACACTCAGTGATTAAAAATTCCTGTCATTTTTGTTTTAGAAGCCGGGAACCTACAACTTTAAAGTGTGGCAAAGTAAATCTTCTGCCGGAGTGATCAAGGAATTATGCTATTGTTCTGTCTTTATATTTTCCACAATGCATAAAGCATCACTGTCCTTAATTGTTCTTTCATCTCACCCATTGACTTGAAATCAGCATTGCTCTCCAGGAGTAGTATTAGCTTGAGAACTAGTAAAGAAAAGCAAAGAGGCTTAGCATACCTCAGCACTGCAGATTAAGTGCCTCTTCAAAGATGTCACCCCAGATGTGGCAGGCTACATTCCTACTTTCCCCTGGCAACAGCTGTGGAGCCACATCAGTGCTACTGCCTTATGTTCCTGAACATTATGAGAAGGAATAAAAGCTGCCTTTTTAATGGCCTGGGTTTGTGTTGGAGGCATAATTTTCTGTTTACATTTCAAAAGGGCAAACCTTCTTGTGTTTTCACTGCTGACAGATAACAATGAGTTGATGTACCATAAGCAATGTTTCCTTTTTGGGCTATTTGATAGTGCACTGTCTCTTGGTTTGGTTCGTTATTCCTCTCAGAGACCGCAATCTCTCTTTTACTGGGCTGTGATTACAAGCAGCTGCTTGTAATTTCTTTAATGCCTTTGGTTGATTTCAGAATTGCTTTATTTCACTTCCAGTTAAAAGTGGTCAGTGGTGTGAGTTACTGTGAAATGGCCTGAACACAGCCAGGCTACAGGTGCAGCAGATGCAGGAAAAGGAGGGTTTCAGGAGCAAGAGTGGGCTCCATCTGGTGTGGGATTATTCTCACAGGGGCAAAGAGTGAAAATTGCACAGCTGCATTATACAAGGGTAAGAGCATTTGCTTTTTCACGTGTGCCTCAGATAACCCAGGCTGGACTCAAACTGTTATAGAGAAGTGAAAGTTTCTGTAGCCCATCTGAGGCCTCTGAATCACCTCTCTCCCACTATAAAGATGTTACAACTCTGAAAAATAAATGCCACTAGTGAAAAACAGGTAAACATACCAACCACTCCCTCCACCTTACTGCCTTTGATTAGTTGCAATTTATCTGTATTCTAAAACTTGGCAGTATGTTGGCTTTTGGGCACATCCAACTTTTCTGGCTATTTTTTGGAAGGTGAAGACTTCACGCAATGTAATTTCTTTTATGTCCGTGTGAGCCTTTTATTTCAAAACCTCTAATACACACAATTCAAATTGCACTACATGTAACACTTTCCTCTGAACTCTTCCCTTCCCAATGCATGTATTAAGCCATTAGATTTTAACTCTCTTGCCCAGATGTGGGATGTCCCTTCACTCTGCCAGAGGTTTTTTGCTATTATCAGTCCTGAAAGTTCCTCTTTTCTGCTAGGCTGCTTCCTCTAACCCACATCAATATTAGATAGTTTCATTGATCTATCTGAGGGATTCTACATTGCTAATCTCTAGATGAATTTTCATCTGACCCATCTCAGACTATAGACTGTGTATTTTTTGCAGAGATCACCACTACTTGCTTCGCTGTTTTTCCACTATTTAACACATTGCTAGTGCACGCAGAACTGGTAGAAATATATCCAGAGCACAATTAATTCAAGATTAGTAGCCTTCATGTAGCTAATTGATTGACTTGGAATCTAGCTTACAAATTTATCACATTTAACACTCCGTTGTGAATGCATGCCAGTCATTGTCAGAGAGGAAAATGAATTACAGAAACCCCTGGTGTAATCCTCTCGGAAATTCATGTTTCCAGGCCTACAAAATACAAAAGAGTACCCTTACTGCAGGTTACACACAGTGTATTTAGGAATAACCTCAGTGAAGGAAGTATAAGTAGATCTATTTCATCTACCCACTAGTATAGTAACATGATTTCAAATATGTGACCTATTCATAATCCTCAGAACATCTTTTTTTATAAGTAGCAACTGGATGTTTCTGAATGGATCCAGTTTATCTCTGTATGGTTAATAATTTATTATTTTATGTGTATATTACACAACTATTTTAAGGTTCACCTTGATGATAGTGGTACAAAAAAAAATGTCTTATTAGGATGTCTCTGTTACCCAGAATTGATTTGTACTGTAGCTAATGAACAAAATGCAATTTTGTTTACAGACTGTGTCCTCTATTGTAGGTCATTCCTATGAATATCCTGGCTATTAAATGACATCAATTCTACCTACCTATTTAAGATGCAGGATAAACTAAAAGGAATTTAGTATTAGAGGAATAGTTTAGGACAACCAACCTGAGTTTATTCCTCACAGAGCATTTGCTGCTTGCTCTGCTGTAGGGAAGTAGCTCTGAAAGCAGCAGTTCCTCTGTGCATTCACAGACATCCAAGCCCCTTGTTACACATCAGAATATGGATACTCAGGTTGATGAATCTCCTTTCCCTATGGACATGCACGAAGGAAGGAATCAAATGTGAGAAAGAAGGCCAAAAGGAAGGGTGAGAGAGTGAAGACAGTGTGAATAAAATGCTCAAAAGGGGCAGAACCTTCTAATGTTGCTACATGAAACGGAGAGTAACAGACATGAGTGAAATAAACAACTTCCTTCCCAGCTACATTTTTCTACTGAATACTGCAGGAAGCATTACGGTTAGTATGTTGTGACTAGGTGGCCCCTGTTGTCCACAGAAACATGAATGACTTATGAAGTCTCAAGTGGTTCTTATTTCTAATAAAACAAATTTTTTCATAAGCTGTGAATCAGCCATTGCTTGGCAAATTCTTGATTACTCTTAATTTAAGCTTTATATAGAGCTTATTTGTCTACTTACAAAATAACAGCAAAATTTTCTTTTCTGATCATCCTAAAGGATGTTACCCCTGTAGTTTCTGGAAAATGTAAATGGGATTTCCCAGGAAAGAAACAACTTTATCCATAATAATAAAAACCTCAATGGTTACATATAAATTTTTTCTTAGTGTGCAAAGGTTTTCTGTGCCCATATCGCGTCCAGTGCAACTACACAAGAAAGACATAACAAACCCCTCATAGGCCATACAGCAAAGTGATCTGAAACTCTGGTCTGCTAGGCAAATTCATACACACTTTTGTTTCTGTTATACATATGGAACACTCATATCATCTAGATGTGCATACGCTAGATTACAAAATGCCTAATCGTTTTCTCTGTGGATTTGTTTCAATTGCAGATGCAAAGGTTAACAGTGTTTGTCAATAGCTGTCTTATATTTGCATGAGCAAATAGTAATTGTCCTTGCAACTGTACACTTACATTACTCAAAAATTTAGCCCACAAAATCATCAATTCATAGTTAATGAAAGTAAGATGTTGCCTTTGACACCCAAAGGAGCTACAGACTGATATTTATGAACTCTTTTGTTACAGAAACTGATACATTTATGAAATTATGTGAAGGGAAGCTGAAGTGTTTCCATCACTTGTCTGCTGAAGTTAGGCAGATGGTTTCATTAACACACCTTCTCAAGTGTGTACTTTAAATTTACAAAGATACAACAAGTGCGACCCTAGCATTCAGGATCACATTCTTCTCTTCAATGCATGGGTATAGCACACTTCGGAGACACAGGTGGGTAAGAATGTAATTTTGTCCACCAGGCTTAACAAAGCACAATGAAGGGCAGCATGAGTACACAGTCAGTGGCAATACTGCAGCAGTTCTTCCTCTGAGTCTAACAGTTTCTGGGGTCTCAGATCCTACATACCATATGAGCTGTAATACCTAGACACTAAAGGATTAGTAACGGACAGGGTGACAGACTGGACTATGAATTCTCTGGTTTTGAATTCAGGCCTGACTTTTCATAAAGTTTTATTTTAGTTATTTTTAAATAAACCAAACTACAGATATTTAATGAGTATTTAATACATGTATGTAATTCTATGTCGTGTACATTAAGACTGAAAGTTGTGCTTTGCACCCACAAAAATTTTATTCAATTCTTTTCTTTAATCCTTCATTCATATATAGTCACAAAGCCAACCCTGCTTAAACTTTTCTGTGATGGGCAGCCGCAACTCAGATTACTGTGTTAACAGATCTCATGTAATTTGTTTGCAGGCATCAAAGGGTGTAAAACTTGGCTGTAATTTTTAACTTGAAAGAGGGGTGTAGGTCTCAGCCTAGTAGAACTGATACATCTACATGGGACATGAAATCTGCTGAAGATATTAAAATGTACAGTGAAAAAAAAAACCTGTATAAAAGCTCTCCAGAAAAGGAGAAAAAATTAAAAGTACTTTTCCTCACCACTCAGGTATTTGTCTGAACTTGCATCAAAGAAGGCCCTGTCATAGATAGAGCAGATGTCACAGAAGAAACAGCACCCTTTAAGAAAGGATGTTATGAACAGACATAAAAACACTGCTAGGGAAAGCAAACAAGCCAGGAAAGAAAGCTTTCATTCTGAAAATAATGGACATTAAACCATGCTAAGGAACTAGGATCAACCTACATATTAAATTAGGAAGAAAACCTTTAGTACCATAAACATACTCAAAAGTTCTCTGGAGATAGAGGGAAAAAGAGTCCCCTTTCTACCTTTTATTTAATGTATATTTGGTGCTTTAACAGATGAAGTGCAGCATTTTTTTCCCACCCACACTCCCCATATTGTCTTCTTAAAGGTCACATATTTAAAATAAGTAAACACAAAAGCTCAGTCATGGCGAAAGCTGTGTGCTAACATTACTGCTTTATAGAATTCCTAGTAAAAAAGGGATAGATTTCTGGCCAGAAACAAGACAATAGAAAATCAGGTACAGTGGAAGTTTTTATCTATATAAAGCTACTACGTGCTTCCTTACCTGACTTTGACATGGGCCACAGCAGTAGCTAATAATTTTCCATAGCAATTCCTATCTCTGAGATAAAAAACACAGAAGCCATGTGTTTTCTTCGGAATGACTAATCAGGGTCAATCAGCAAGCATACGCTTAGTTGCCCTCTTTGCTATCCCTCAGATAATTCAAACCATGATCTGTAACAGAATGGGTAAAATAGGATGGGAGAGTGGGGTAGGAGGTGGATATTGTGGAGAGCTAAGAATCCAGACAGAGAGAAAAGGGAAACTGAAAGACAAGCAGTGGAATTAAAATAGTATGTGCAGGAGAACCCAAGAGGGGGATGTTGCTCTCAAAATAAAAAAAATTTGATTTGACATGCCTAAGCTAAGTGGATTTCTTGAACTATGTTAATTTTTTTTCTGTTTATTATTCTCTCCTGTATAAAATGTGGGAGGCCTACTACACTCAGGATTCTCCTCACATAACTGTGGGATGAGAGCCATTCCCAAATGCATAGAGCTGGGAGGAGAGCAAAGATGAGGAAATGAAGCCATATGGAAGCACAGAGAGTAGGAGCAGGAAAGAGAAAATGAAGATAATATCAGAGAGTTGGAGAAAAAATAAAAATAATAGGAATCCATATGTATGTTCAGGACTTCCTGGGCAGAGGTATTGTAAGTGAGCCACAAAGATCTTGTGCAGTGATTTGAGTTCCAGGCCACCTCAGATATGCAGCACTGTTGCAGACCAACTTTGATGTGCACATGTAATGGGTCAGAGACATCCAGGACACTGTAAACTCATGGCAGATGATCTGAACAAATCATCTGTGCACGCACAATGCTCAGACATTGGATTTGCAGGTGTCCAGAAGCTCCCAAGTAACCACAATTCTCACCAAACTATACAACAAGAGACCAAATTATTTTTTCAATTTTCTTGTGAAAAAGCGTCTCTAGAAACCCATATGCCTGGTGGCCTAAGGAAGTCTGCAGAAAACATGAGAAGGAACATAGCAAAAGTAGGTAATAGAAGGGTGAATAATGAGTGAAGAAATATCACATGCTAGAAATCAGGTTCTCTTCACAGCTAGTGACAGCAATTATTGCAATCAGAAGAGGTGATGGTGAAGTAAAAAGAGCAGCAGTAATGTCTGTATTATCTAAATACCTACAAGTAAGGCACTGACACACATCTAAAAGATCAGAGAAAAGAGAGAGCAGAAAGAGGAATTAAAAAGGAGAATGCTGGAGTATCACAGTATTTCCCAGTTGTATCCAATTCCATCTGGCTTATAAGACCTATTCCTTGTCAAATTCAACTTTATTGATTTTTTGCAAATAAATCACTGCCTAAGTCCAATTTTACAAACAACCATGCTGAGTGTAATGGAATGGATGAATTCTCAGAAGGTGTAAACCTAGTGTAGACGGCTTTACAACAGTCCTTCTCACTCTGTTCTTTACTTTAAAGGCCAGTGGGGTAAGGATGGATAAGGTCAGATCATGTGTCATTTCCAGTAGTCTGGAAATACAGTCTGGCTCAGAGCTAAAGAGCTCTAATTTGCAATGGTGTACCATCAGGGAAGAAAAGGCAAAGAAGGGAGGAAATGTTCCTGAAGCCAGCTATACCTTTGACTCACTAGTTATCCCATTTCTCGTCTGGCACAGCTGAGGGTTTGGTCTGGTGAGAAATTACTGTTTGCATTGCCCCTTTAAAGATGTGGTCTGAAAGCACTTTATGAGCCATGTGTATTAGTGTTCATATTTGTGTGGGTCTGTTGAGTTTTAATCAATCAGCCTTGTTTCAGAAGACTTTAATTTTGCTCTCATTAAGTATGTGTGAGTTTTGTGTGTGTGCAGGCGCATATATTTATCCCTGTCAGCATTCAGAAAATTACATGCCCCTAGTTAACATGTTGTACAGTACTACAAATTCTCATGAATATCACTTATCGCAAAGGATAAGTTCATCCAACGGAACGGAATGGAAACTTTTCTTATTTTCAAACAAATTGCCTCTGCTAAATACACAGATATTTACTGTCTGTGCTTTTTTATATTACACTTGTAAAGTATAACTGTTCCACTTACTTCTACCGTATTTCCAGAGAAAGTCCCTGACAAAACCACTGTCCAGAATTTCAGACATTAAAATAAGTCCAAAACATATTTAGAGCTGAGACACACTAAAGTATATCTTTCATATTGTCCTCATGCAATGGCTTTGCTCCAGTGGATGATAGAAGTTGACATGGAGTTTTTAGTTAATCATGTAATCACAGAAAAAATACAAAGGCAAATAAAACAAATTACATGCTAAGTAAGATCTCAAGTGTTTATCATGGTCAAACTGAAATTGCCCCTCTGTCACGTCTTATCCCACTGTAACTTAAGTAACTTCACTGCACATGGAAAAAAGAAATCTTCATCAACTCTTCTGTCCTTCTTTCTTTCTTCAGTACCACTTGTAACCTTTAGTCCTTTCATTCTTACTTTGGGCTACAAGGGTATAAAACCTGTAATTAACAACTTCTTTATTGCCTCTGCAATAGTAATTGCCGTGTATAGCCTTGAGGTACTAAGAATAAAAAATCATTTTCCTCCCCCTGCCCCTTGTATTTAACTAGCACTCCACAGTTATTATTAGGATCTTGCCAAAACTTCACCTTTCGCAAGAACCTTGTGATAAAAGTGTAATCCCCACACAGTGACCTCTGCATGCAACAATCAATACTTATGCTGTAATATTTCCCCTTCTTGATGTTTCAGAGCAGCCTTTTTAAAAAAAAAAACAGGCTGGGAAGAGATTAGATTATCAATTATCATGAAACTGTCTGCAACTTCAAAGGGCTGCAGAGCAAGGGAAACCATAGTTTATCAGGACTGTAAGCGTCCTGCAATTATCTCTCATGTCACACAGATGTAGAGCAGTAGTTGGGGGAATAGCTTGGGTCTGTGGTGAGAGACTGAGCTGGTGGAAAAATATAAAAGCAGCATTTTCTTTGGAACATGAATCATTGGTTTTGGGTCAGATATTGACAATAAGTAGGATCTTGAATGTGTTAACTACGAGCAGCTCAATCCAATATACTCATGTATCTATGCAGTGTGAGCATTTTATCGATAAGCAGACATGGGACACTTTCTTTTTCCCTGAAACTCCAATTTTTACGTAGGTCAACAGATTGTTAATAGTGTGTCAAAGAATGATGCATTGATAGTCAGTAAAACTGCAAGATGTTTGTCCTCAGTCATTCCCACAAGTATTAAGCCTATGGGTCTGCACAGGAAAACAGCTCCACAAGTCAAGTAAAACACAGAAGTTTGGAAGCAGAACTCCAGCTACTGACATCACTTCCTGACACAACGTGGCATTTTTGTTTAGTCTTGTTTTCCAGGGGGATCCATGAGGCTCCAGTTTGACCGGTGATATCTTAAGGCCAGGAACAATGGAAAATTAATGTAATGTTTATTAATACACAGAAAAAGCCTCCAGCTACACAGAGAACCAAATAAAAACAATTAAAGTAGCATGTAGTCACAAGTCTGGTTAATGTGCAACTTTCTGTGTCAGGATATGATATACTGAATGGGAATAAGTTCATAAAAGAATTGCACTTAGTTATGTTCCACCTCACTAGCCCTTTATTCCATCCAATATATAAGCCAAATATTTACCCTTGACCATGACCACAGAATGACAAGGAAAAGACGATTAGAAAACCTGGACAATTTTATTTGGCATAAACAGGACTGGTCCTTAATATGTGTAACAAAGATAAGGAATAGTAATATTAATGTGTTTAACTTACACAACATTCAAGGATCTCAATGCACTCCACAGCAATGCAGATAATATCATGCAGTTTATGTATAATGAGCCTTACTCTACACGGACAGATGGTAACAGCTCCCACCTCCAAATTTGTGCACAGGTGAGGAATAACTGAAGAGAGACCCAACTGGTCTGACATGGTAGAACAGAATGAATAATGTTAGAAGCTTTATTCTCTTGCCCCTCTTTTGTTTCTTCATAGTTGATCTCTATGTTACAGCACTATGCTATTTGTTGTTATTGACATTTCCGCAGGATTGCTTATCACCCAAGATACCGGATAATGCCTAAGCTAAGACCAAATATCAGTCTATGGTTTCCTTATGCTTTTAGCCAAGCAAACCATAATAGAAGATAGACCTAAACTTTGAGGGAGCCAGGAAGATTAAAAAGTTATAAACTGTGTGCTGAGTGGAATATCTGGATCCTTTTTCTTTCTTGTTAAAGTAAGAAACAGGCCATGTACCAAAGCTAATAACATTTTACATAAAAATGTTCTCAGGATTATATCTGACAAAGAACTAGAATTTAGGTCCTCTCACAAGAAACTAGAAAGAAAAACGAAAACCATTCAGAGTGTATGCATTATTTCTATCTCCAGGTGGCTGTTAACCAGGTAATGTAGGAGACATTCAGATTCCTGATGGCCCTCTGAGGACCTGCTCAGCACGGAGCACAATATTTCAAATAAATAGTAAATACAGAGACTATGCCCCACTGCTTCCTAGGATATCTGGTATCTATCCCATTAGGGGTCTCTGATGGCCTATTGGAATACTAAGAGGTCAAAGGGTTGAAAAATGAGAGAAAAATAGGGAATCAAGTTAATTTTTTTGTGGACAGTTTTGTGGCTCATCTTTCCACAGCTGTCATTTTGCCACCTGCTGGTTTTTAACCTACTTCTCTTCAAATAAAGTGGCTGTAGCTGAAATCTAATCCACTGATTCCTCTTACAGGGATAAATCTGAACCTGATATATGCTTAGAGTCTACTCTTCTGAGTTGGTGTACATTTGGCCTTGTCTCAAAAAAGCACTGGCAAAACAGGATACCCCAACTTTGACCACTGCATGGTAAAGACCTTGAAAGATTATAGAATAATGTTTGATGTGAGATACTGTGATTGGGATTGGACTTTCTGAGTTCCTTGGGTTTTTTTAGACCTCATGTCTCAAGATGCAGAGAGGTAGGGTTTCTAGTGAAAAAGTTTTCCATCTTGTTTGAAGATGTATTTTGTCCCTATATGACACTGATACAACCTGGAATTTATTTCCTTTGCTGATGGCTGGAAGAGAAAACATTTTCAAACATTTGCTGCATCTAGAGCCAATATGTAAAGAACATTTTCCCTTATTCAAACCTAACTTTTACTTAGTTACATGTATGTTATTTTTTATACCAAAAAAACTTTATAAATACTAAAATTTAAAATATGGGCTTCCTACAGATTTATATGACATTGCATTTAATCTTCAATGATGTCATGATGCCAGATGAAACAGTTTCCTGGGGCAAAAAAGTACAGATAATCTGTTAAACCCATTTAGGAATTAACTTGAGCATCTTATTGTCAGATTAAACTCTGAATTGCCAGTGTTCTTTTGCTAGTGTTAACAGCAGACACACAGTTATTTCATGTGTATTTTAGATGAGAAAAAAGAAAGATATCTCTTTGTAAAATGTTGTGGTACATCATGTCTGTTTTAGATATGCAGGTTGACCTTAGCTGGGTCAGGCCTCCTTTTTCCTCATGTTTTGCTGAAGGAAGGTCCTTTCAAGAAGAAACACACATGTATACTTGTAATAAAATAAAACATTATTTCCTGCCTTTCCCATTTCAGACAGGCAAGGAAATGAGTGCTCTTCTCCATCATATACAATTTGCATGTCCTTTTCTGCCTACTTTTTTGTTCAGAAGGCAGTTAAGGAGGGTGGAAAGGACACTATAATCTCTGGGCGAGTCTTGCTTGTGTTCTGAGCTTGGCAAAGCCTCCTCAACCATCTAATTAGCCTTTAAATGAGAGCTGGGAGGGCACTTCTGAAGCAAATCTTGCCATCAATGTCATGTACCAGACTCTAAGTGTGGAGTAATCTCAGAGACATAAACTGGACTCCTTTCAGATGAAAATGTACCAGAACCTGCACTTCCACTGCAAGAGCACATCAGCGCTATTCTAAAAGAAATCTCCCCAAAACATACATGGCATGGATGCCATGTCCTTAGCACCATTTGCATCCTTCCATTCAGCGACACTTACCAGTGCTACCCCACTTGCTAACATACAGAGTCACACGCTTTCCCCCAGATTCCTGAAATCCTGGGGGCAGGGGCAGGAGGAACAGCATTGTGGGACCAGGCTGGTCCATGGTGCACAGTTTGCACTGCACATGCTCATCTGAGCACAGGGACAATTAAATACAACATTTGACATAAGCAACATCCCTGTGGAACAAGGACACCTTGATAGCCAAACTGTTATTTATGTAACTGGAGGGTTATATAAATCAGCAGGCTTTGGGGGCAAAAACCATTTGTTTGTCAAGCTTCTGTATGGTGTCTGGCAACAGGGAGGCCCTGATCCATGACCTATCCTCTAGGCACAACCAAAACACAATAAAAAGAATTTGCTTGGCCACTGGGCAAACAGAAGAGAAAGATAGCTCCTGCCCTGCAGAGCTTACCTCTCCTGGCAATAAGGGGACAGTTCTTTCATATACAAACAGACAGCTTGGATTTGTTTAGATATCAGTTAACAGATTAAGTGTCTAAGTCTACACATTCCCCCTCATTACGTGATTGCATGATCTGAGGTCTTGGATATTAAATGATCATTTTGCTAGAAGTTTACTGAAATCAAAAAGCTAAAACTAAGTTAATGGTTTTGATAGTCTCAACAAAGTACAGCATGAGATTTAAAATATAAGTATATTGGGACCATCTGGTTGAAGCAGCATGAGTTCATTTAAGAGGAGGTAGCTATACCAATTTACATCAGATGAAGAACATGTCTGAAGAACGTACTTTTAACTATCTGCTTTGGTACCTGCCTTGTCCATTGCATGCAGCCATCCTAACTGGCTCATGCAAATAAGGGTTTTGTGTATCCAACATAAACATGAATGTTCTCCTTGCAATTTGTATCCCCATATATGAGCCTCTGATATTCTGTCTGCCCCAAATGTTTGACCATTCACCCTACCATGTCCTTAAGTTTTTGTCCTTGCAATCATTTTCTGGCAGAGTTGGCTCAAGGCTTCTTCACAGAACAGGCAAAATGAGGATCTGTCATCACAAGATTAAGGATGCAGAACTCCAGTCATAGGAAGGGGTGGATGTGGGATGAGGCAGATCTGAGATGCAGAGCTGCTAGCAGAAAAAGCCATGGTAAAACCAAATTGTTGCTGCTACAGCTGGTGGAGTGAGGCAGTGCTGGGGGACCCTCTGCCAGCAATAGCTGCTGGGCTACGTGCCTCTTGTTCTCTTGGGGCCAACAGAAGCCAAGGCTTTTCAGGGCTTTCCTAGAAGGACCGTGACCGTGCTCTTGCTTAAAGTCACTGCCTATTTTGTGTAGTCACCGAGACAGTTTCCAGTTTAGGGGCACAGCTAACAGCACAGAGAACACTCTGGCTTCAGGAATTTCTTAAAACAGTTTCACAACCAAAGGCAGCATTTCATGACACTGGTCCCACAAGTAGGACAACTGTTTGTGTTAATCAGAAGCATATAACCATGTAGGTGGAGTTAAAGTCAGATAGATGGGAAATTGGTGATGTGAGTAGCTCAGAGTTTTGGAAGTTAAAGGTTGCTCATTTCTCAAATCATGGTCAGAAACACAATTCATATGAGTTTGTTCTATTTCTGTACCACTGAAAGTAAGTAATAACTACATGCACATGGTTCTTGTGTCCAAGAAGCTATGCAACTACAAGTCCTCATCTATGTCATGCATTTGTGCAGGTCTTATTGGAAAAGGTGGGGAAAGCAGTCATCCATCTGTCCCTCGCTTGAACATTTCCTTACTTTATCATTATGAATTGCTGTTTTATAAGTTCTGGGCCAACACTGTGCTGGAGTGCATTACTGAAGTTCCTCTGCCTGACAGATTTCAAAACTAGAAGACATCATCTTGTTTGACAACCTCATTAACCCAGACCACAGAGTTTAACTCGCTTGCTTCCATATTAAGGTGTTGCACACACATGGACCTGTTTGAGCTGTGACTCTATGAAACAGGAAAACAGCAATCTGCCAACTTACAGTGACTTTTATTAAATATATACAAAAGGCATAAAGAAGGAAGAAAATAAGTGTATTGGATCATGATTCACCTCATCTAAACCTTTAAGTTAAACAACAATAAGTTCGGGATCAAGTTGATGCTAGGTCCCTCATCTGCCTGTGCAGTCAATGGACTAGCACATCAGTACGAGTCATCCCACTTGCCTAGACATTTTTTCTGGGAAGACAGTGGATTAAACCCTGGGGGAAATGCCTGTCATCACCATTTACTAAAGAAGGAGTGTGGGTAACTAAGTTAGGCCAAGCACTTGCCTATTAATATGACAGGATTCAAGTGAGACAAATGTCACCTGAAGAAAGAAAACACTGATAGCACTTTAAAAAAAAAAAAAATTAAAAAACATCGGAGGCTTCAGTGCAGCACCTGTAGAAGTGAACCTTGTCCATGTCAGATACTTGTTTGAGGAGTGTTGTCAGTGGCTCAGACCTTCTCAGTGAGGTAGGAATATGCCTTTGTCCTGAATTTCACCTAAGCAGATCCCACTCTTGGGCATAAGCACAAAAAGCCCAACAGTGGGATCTGCGAGATGATCTGGCCTGACTTCTGCTGGTCTGAAAGTATGGCTCAATGAAAATTGTTGATGACCTAAGTAAGAAGGTCAATTTTTAGGGTTCCTGTATGCAATACAAATAAGATCTCAGTGTAAAAGTTGCAAACCATTTTTTTTTTCGGTAGTCACTTAGTCAGAAGTATTTATGTAAACATCACAGCTCTCTGCATACATTTGTATTAAGTTCTGTACATTACAAAACGTAGCAACATCATAATTCCTGCAGGATTAAGCACAGTGAGCACAGAGCAATGAGGGAATCATGTTTATGAGCAGGAAATGCTAGCTTGTAGCAGATTGATATATTTACACCTGTTCACTAAAATGTCACATTTACATATATCTATTTTTTAATTATATGTGGGCACTGTAGTACTCAGACTTGTTTACGTTGAGTGGATCCAGAGTACTGACTGCTGGTTTTAAATATAAATGGAAGAATAAATCAAATAAATAGAGTACGAATGTGTAACTGGGAAGGTGAGATGGTAAAAGTCTTAATAATAAATAATTTCCACAAATTCAAAATTTTCTTAACGTGCATCAAAATACAATGAATTGTCTCTTTCAGATCAAGTCCTACTTAGAGCCTTGGTTCCATAGACATTACTGGGAAAGCGCCCACTGGCATCAGTAAGTCAAGGAGATCATATACAAAAATTCAAACTTTGTGCAGTGCTCTCCTCTGCCTTCTCCTTCATGAAGTATGCAATTCTGAACAGAAATGTTGTGTTCCTGCTCTGTGCTGGCATAAAAGATGCATAAGGGGAAAGGAATTATGGAAACTGAAAGCAGACCCTTTACCTACAAGAAGAGGTGATATATACAGTTGCTATCAAGGATACGTATATTTAGATTTTGCTCATGATATTTCAAGTTGCACAGGATAAGAGATTCTTGTTGGGACAGGGGGGAGATGAAATGGGGATGGAAATTTTAATCTAGACCCTCAGCATATGTTGAATGACAACTTCACTGTACCAGATAAATTCTACCCTGATACGTTAGAATCTAAAAGCTACCTGAACTATTTACCCCATTCAGCTTCCCATATGTTGCTGCTGCAAGAAAAGCCAGAACGCATTTGTGACAGTGCATTTGTTGTTAGCATTGTAAGAAGTGCATGCAGAGTAGCAATCCTTTTTTCTTTAAAAGCTCCGTTGCTAATCTTTATTTAAAATAATAATGATTCCTATGCATCTTTAAAAGTTGAAGCCCAACTCATTAGTTTTAAGGAAATACTGAAGTCAGTATAAGGGTTATTTTCATTCCAGGCCATGTTGGTGTGAACATTATCAATTGATCTAGGATTTAAGTGACCTGTCTGGAATGCTTGACAAACAAATTTTTCTCATGAATTATACATATTACTGAAAACCATACTTAATGGGAGACTGGGAAGAGGGCAGGTATTTCCATCACCTAGGGGTGAAAGCCCTGCAAATTAACAACAAGACGGTTCATTGAAGCAGATAATGGATTGGTCTGTGAAAACAAGAAATCTTTGTGGGAATGGCTGTGATTATTCATATAGTCTGTTTGCTAATTATTGCTAGTATGAACATTATTTTAACTGCTTTTAAGAACCTTGGAAATGATGTGACTTGTCAACAGTGTTGTGAAACACTGCAATATAGAAGACATATAAGCAGCACACACTCATTCATTGAAAAACTTTGTGTTTGATCATGGAATCAAAATACGCAGACCATATTTATTTTTAAAATAATGAATATGTGTCTGGCTAGAAAGAGGAAAGAATAGAGAAAAAGAATATTTTAAAAATGGGAGGTAAGATGTATCAGCACAGCGTAATGATATTAGAGCTGAACAGCTACCTAACAAACATGATGCAGAGGGTATGATGCTCTGACTAGAGAGGAAAGGGCTAATCCTGAAATGCTCATTCCCACATTCAAATTCCATGCCTAATAATGCCTAAACATCGATGTGATAAGAGTAGTCAGTGTCCTTTGGAGAGACCCTAATAGCTATGTCTTTCTAAGACCTATATAGCACAACATACATATATATACACTATATAAAAGCCATTTTCCTTTAAAGTGATTTCCTTTCTTTCCTTTGTACCTCTTAACAGGCATAAATGCCCAGACTTAAGTGATAACTTTAGCATTTGTATTTTGTGAGGGTTTGCTCCTTTCGTTTTTGACACTGTTCCTTTCAGAAGCCACATCTGTGTTCCTTTTCCATTTTCTTTTATTACTTTCAGCTATTCCAGGAGACTTTGTTTTGCAGTATCATTCATTATATCCTCTACTGCCAGTATTATTTGGCTTTTGAAAAGACACTAGATAACTAGCTTTAAAATTAACTATCACTCCATTATCTTCACCTTTTGGCATAACTTTGATCTTGATTGCTTTACTCCTAGCCAGGCATTATTTCCTAGAATTAAAATTCTAAGGCCAGAGGGATCTATCTAAGAGCCTTCTCTAGCCTCCTGTTTAATACTGGCCTTCAAATTTCACCTAGGTATCTTTCCATTTAAGTTCCATATCTTTCAGTTGCTCTCCTGCATGTGACTTTAAAGCCATGTAGAATAAGATTCATATGACATGTTCACCTGTGAGCTAGTCCTGGAGAGTCTTCATCAAAATGGAATGAAAAAGGAAATAGTAGATTTTTATCAGCTATTACAAAAAAAGTTATCTTTAAATCTTCCTAAAGAAGATTGGATGAACCAAGTGCTGTTTGCACATATTTATGTCTCCCCATTAAATCTGAAGGAAGTCTGGGTGACCTGCTCAGCAGCAGAGGTCCATGCAGAAGACACTTGAAGTTAAACAAGAGGGCTCACACTCCCAGCTTTGATTTAAGGCCTTCAAGTAAGGGGAAACTCTCAAATTGTTTCAGTGACTAAATATAGTAGCAGATAAAAATTTACATCCATTTCTAATCTGAATCCGACAATCTTTTTCACTATTGCCACTTTTCTCCATGCTCAGCTTAATTCTTACTCTGCAGAGCTGTGGAATGACGCTTTCTGTAACAATTGCTGGAACAGTGTCCTCCTTTACAGAGACAGGACTTTTATGCATGGTTTCCTGTACACTTTCGACTGGAGGAACATTTTAGCTTCCTGAGCCTCTGTGATCAGCTTGGAGGAGTGATCACAGAATACATGATACAGTTTTATTCCTTCTTTCCGTCCTTCCTAGGTATCACATCATCAGGTCATATTCATTTATCACAAGTGATAGTGATAGTAAATCAATTGAAGAACATCTTGATCCTTGTTTCCTTGGTGTAATTTCAGGTTGAACATCTTTCTGTACCCATAGCAAGATCATGCACTGGGGACTTTACACATAAGGAGAAATTGCTTTCAGGTCAGTACTTACGACATACTGAAAGATCATCTGGCAGCATCATTTACCTTATCCTAATAAAGGAAAAACTGATTCTTGTGGAGTAAGATTGCCAGAGACTGGTTTTCACCAAAACCAGCCCCTGGAATCAAGTTGTATGTGGTAATTCAGCTGACTTTCAGGGACACAGTTTAAGTAGCTTTCTTTGCCAGAAGGCTAAGCTCTTTGAATAAGACACTTGAATTACTAGAAATAAGAAATGGATTTAAAAGGCTTCTTTATTTTTTTTAGTATAAATCAGGTATTGCCTCTTACTTATTAGCATTCTGTTATCTGACCAATTGGTCAGATTTTTTAAATTGTCATGGCAAAATTATTGCATTCAAGAAACTTTAGTATACTGATATCAGAGGCCATGCAGACTAGATCACAAAAGATGTAATATACTGGGTTTGCTTCAATGAAAGCAATGGCAAAATAATTTGTAGAAACTATCTATGTATATGCTTCACTTGATTTCAACTCTTCTGAAGATATCATTATGAATTGTGGTAATATTTGGTAGTAATGTTTTACTAGCCAAAGCAGTTTGTCTTCTATATGCATGTTACATTTATTTTGCCTTGAGTGTATGCCAGTGATGTTAAGCTTGTGGAGGCATTGCAGATGCAAAAGAAAATAACACATTTCTGGAAATAAGTAAGTCACAGAAACTTTCTGACAAGCATGATGAGGTGAGATGCAATTAAACACCCACACACTTTTCAGTGAAAATATTACTGCTACTGATAGTCTTTTAACTATGGACACTTGCATTAGCTATTGTAAACTACCTACATGACTATTAAGTGTCACATTGATAGACTCAGCAATCATATTACTTGCCCAATTGTAAGCTAACTTTTTCTTCTTCCGAAAATATTAGAAAACAAAGGAAAAAACCCTGAGACATCCACCTGACTTGCACCATCCTCCACTGAAAAATCTTCCTAGTAGATGTAATTTTTAAAATGTCATTTATTCTGAGAGCTTCATATAAAAGTTCTTACCAGCTTATAAATGAGTTCTCTCCCAATGAGCATATAGGAAACCTTGAGTTTATTTTGTCAAAGGTCTTTTTATCATTGGTTGTGTAGGCTGCCAGGGTTTCTGCATGCCACTAGCTTTTTAGATAATATTCAGTATTTTCATTGTAATTCTCTGGTCGTAGTCATTCATTTACAAAGCTTACTTGGTCTGGGCTAATAATCTTACAGATCATATCCTGCAGGCTGTCTGCTAGAATTTTTGCCAGAAGTTGAAAATTCCAATTAATTAGCAACAAGGACGAAGATTCCTGAAGGCTTTGAGAACCTTACCCCAAATCTTATCTCACCATTCCCACTTTCTTAATTGTTGTGAATTATGTATATTATTCATCTGACCATATAATGTGTAAATTCAGTCTTTGTAACTCATATTCATTCCCTAATATCTGCTAATTCTGCTTGTAACAGACAGAGCTTTATATCTTGGAATGTTAATTTTCTGTTTCCTGAAAAATACAACACTGGGAAGAACTTGATTACAACCCTGCTGTATCTAAGCATAAATGTATTAATATTGCAGTGAAATTACCAATGCACTGTGTAAACACCATAATATATTGCTTGCCACCATCCATGTGGCAACTTTTCACTAAGTGCCTAATAGGTTTGGAGTCTGGCAACATACACTTAACAGTCACCACTCTAAGAAATGGCCTATGCAGGCAGCCAGCCCAGTTTCTGTAACTGATTGGACAATTCAGTTCCTCTTCTTAGACATACCAGTTCAATCAGTAGGGATCCATAACTGTGCCACTGTTAATCCAGTCCCTCTCCATCTAGTGCTGTTAAGCATCACAGCAAAGTGCTTTGTCCCACAGTGTGTTTCTGAAGACTGCAGGTCCTTTTCTTTACATGAAAACTATTCCTGAAAGCCACCAGTCAGTTTGAAAAGCCCATTGCTTGTTTTGCTGTTTGTAATTCCTGAACCATTGGTTATGTCTTCTACAGAAAAGCTACACCCAGTTTGAAAGAGAAAAATAAAATTTTTGATCTCTGTCTAGACTAAGCATAGAAACTGTCCTGCTTATATACAATTGGAAGAGATATCTTAAGATTTCTAATTTTCTTCCAAGAAAATAATAAAATATTGTTGGGTAGGGCAGGAAAAAAATAATCTATTAATGTTGAAAGGTACCCAACTTAAGAAAAGAAAAGAAAGAAAGAAAGAAAGAAAGAAAGAAAGAAAGAAAGAAAGAAAGAAAGAAAGAGAAAATGCAACATCCTGTGATTAAGTTTATCAGAGATCGTGTAAATTATTCTTTGTTAAACCCTCCTCTGTTCATGCACTGACCAAAAATCCAGGATTTTCAACTTTATTTTTGGGGAGATCCACTAAGGTAAACAGAAAGCGTAATTAATGAACACATCAGTAAGAACCTTGGTTCTGGGACACTTAGCAACAACACAAACTAAATACATTTATCAAAACCCTTTTTGTGAAAGTATATATAGTTTTTGTATGTACATATGGAGTAGATAGAAAGATCAGTCCCAGCAGCAGTCACAGTTTATAATAGGAAAGAATATAGTTGTGGGTATTTGAGGACCAATCCAATGTAAACTCCTTCAATGTAATACCATTGCCTCTGTGTTTTCTAGTGTGAAGACTCGTATGTTCTGCTGAAGTCCTTTCTTCTGTGTTCTGTTTCTTTTGCGATCTTCACTTTTCATTCCTGTATAGTCATTCCATTATTTCTTCCATGGATTTTTTAAATCTCTTCTACTTCTTAGACAATCTTTCTTCAGTGGAATATAACTCACTGAGGTTCAGGTTAGACTTAGAAAGCTGCAGTGTCAGAGCAGGTTTGAAATCAAACAAAATTAGTTTCTTCTTTCTTAAACTGTAATAATTAATGGATGCTATATGAATTATGTAATGGTCTTATCACTGCTATATGAATACAAAGAAAATAGTTTCAAAAGGCATATCTACACTGAAACCCTAGATTTCCTAGTTGGAGGGGTAAAGAAGTTTAAAAGCCAATGCTAGCATTGAAGATTGCAGACCAGGCTAGTTTCAGATCATCTAATAGAGTCACTGACTTCTCATAGTACTCAGAGTCAAAAGAGAAATGAGCAATTCAGACCACTTGGTCTCCAAAGCTCCTTTAGTTCATCTCTGTACACAGTCAGTGGAAAAAAACTGCTGAAATTAGGCACCTACAGCATGTGAGATGCCTCTCTTAGCACTATGACTGCTCTCTCCAGTGCCTCAGCAGAACAAGCAGCCCTGGCTTCTAGCAAACTGCACTGCTTTGACTCTCTTACACTTTGGCAGCATGCTAAGCACTTGACACCACTTCGAAGGGTATGAAAGTGTGATGGTTTTGGAAGGGTCTTTTAATCTGACTAAGCAAAGGAGTTTCAAGTCAGAAAGATTTATTAAGTTTTCTCCATAGTTTCTATCACATTGAGTTGTAGGCAGGAAATAGGAGCACTGTTCTCACAAACAGGAGTGATAATTGCTTTGTTAAAGGTCGCCCAGATGGGACACAGATACTCAGAATTGTTTTAAAGTGTAGTGAGAGCTACAATTATCTTGCTTCTTCTCAAGTGAGTCTGAAGTTGCAAAAAAGACATTGGACCCTCTGGAATAAAATTTTAGGTTTCTTTCAATTAAATGTAAATTCATGTAGCTCATAAGAGGGTGGTGTTTTTTCCCCTAAGAGTCAGAAATAATCCAGAAGTACTAACAATTTCATCACAAAAGAGGCCACCACTTTTCCACGCTTCCAGGATGAAGAGATCTGTGCAGCAGGATACATTCATTACAAACCTAGATGAGCTCTTCTTGGGGACCACAGAACCACACTTTGTTAGACTTCCCTGTTGGATTCCATGTGCTTTAACCCACTTGACCTAAGCAGTCTAGATATCACCGTAGTTCTCTCTGTCACACTGCTGGAGAAGCAGTGAAAACAATTTGTAGTAATTAAGCTATTTTTTAAAATAGTGTAGCAGTTCCTGATCATGTCTGCTGCAATTACTGCAGCAATATGCAGCAATAACTCCAGAGAAGTTGAATTTCTACCTTATTTTCCCTTTTCTATTTCTTTTGATGAAAACCCATCACCTGGTAACAGTGTCACAGATGCAGCCAAATGGACTCACATGTTTTGCTACTTGCAAATTCATGCAGTTTGGGCTCATGCTTAATCATCTGAATCACAGTGCTAGCCTCTAACACTTATCCCTATTATCATTACCCTTAGTGTCACTATCTGATCGGATTTAGGGAGTCAGGGTTCCTGCTTTTACTTCCTTGTTATACACAAAATGGAGAACCCCCCTCCCTGGCTACCTGCATTCTCAGCTGCAGGGAATTTTTAAATATGAATTTAAAGCTATTAGAAATCTTTGGTTTATTAACAAGATACTTTTTTCCCCCTGCTTTTTTTTTTTTTTTCCCTAAAGTGAACAATTATGAATTGTAATAACTGTATTCTAAGAATGTTTTATTCTGTCAAAATGGAAAGCTCTCCCCCAGGGCCACATTAGTATCTTTTTCTGTCTAGGAATGCAGCTGTTCCAGGGCAGGCTCTGAGTAATGTCTCTAATCGGCAGATATGCAGAGTGCTTAAGCTAATTATGTAATAAGGGAATCACTCCTAAAATTTTATAAACGTTAATATAGACATTTAACTTCAATTTCTTTGAAAGTTGAACAGGAAATGAGAATTCTTGTGGTACTAGTACCAAATGCTCATTTTTATACTGAGGTTTTAAAATGTCGGGTATTGCAGATCTAATGCTGTATTCAAGCTGCAAATTACTCTCTTTGGCATTGAAATATTGCTGCAATTAAACCTGCAGTAAAGTATTAAAAGGAAAAAAAAATATCTTGCATCTGATTGCCTGTACACAAAACTATGTGCATCTTCATTGATCTTGAAAGATGGCCCCTGAGATCTGAGTTTTCATTTTTCATACACAGATATACTTTTCCATAGTTCTTGGGTAACGAATTTAAGATTTCTGATTTAAGCAGTTCCACATGAAAGTTAACATTGTGAGACCTATCTGAGGCAGCTTCTTTAACACAGTTTGCAATCTACATGTCAGCCCTTATTTGTTTGTCTAGGTGTATGTCTTTGTTTCTACATTTGTATAATGAGAAAACCATTCATTTCAATTACAGTCTTTTCTCAGGTATTTGGTAAACAACACAAATGTATTTTCATTTACAGTATTTGAGCATGGGGAGTGGAGGAAGAGGGCAAGAAAAGTTGGCTTAGACCAAACACACTCCTCTCCCTGCTCCCACGTTTAACTTTTTCCCTCATTCAGACTCCCCCTGAAAAGTGGCAACACTGTAGACAACCAAGAGCTTCCATGTCCAAGGTAGAAAATTCCTATGGCAATACTGTAGGCCTGACCACTTCCCAAAATGTAGGACACAGTCCTCCAATCAGTTGGGCCTTCTGTGTCCAATGAATATTAAAAAAAAAAAAAAAAAAAAAAAAAAAAAAGAAAGAAAACCCAAAACCAAGACTCTTCTCATATGGAAGACCAAAGAGGTAACAAACTGCCCATGATATCAAATACCATTGAGTTTGTTTATTGCACTACTACTGGGCATTAAGATAAAACCTATACTTCATTTTGGAAACTAGGCTGGTATTCAAACCCATGCTTCCTTGCATCTGTATTCACAAAACATAATCCCAAATCAAAGTCCAGAGTCAAAGTAGTATGCAACCATGAATACAATGTCCTTCTTGTTACCAGCTAAAAAAGGCCAAAAGATGCTTTTATCTGGAATATGGATGGGCTTGAATGTGCCACTTCTGTGTATCTCATATGTCTTTGCCATAGGATACCATTGCTAGGTCCTTTCTAGAAAAATTTCAATACTGCACACCAAAAAGATGGAAGAGATTGGTTGGCAGCCTGACTTTGGTTGGGAGAACAGAGCCTTGAGTGCTAATGTCCCACAGCTTGCCAAGACAGGGATTCTGTTAGGATCACTTGCTAGATTCCACAGTAATGGTATGCTACAAACAAAGCTTCAAATGTTAAGAAGATAAGTGCTTATTAAATGTTAAGCATATGATGTTTAAAAAAGGCAGCGTGCTACTGTCCCAATAAGCAAAGTGCCAGGCTCAGCATTTCCAGTTCTAGTCCCTTCCAAACTTCTTTTCTTGCCAGTTTTGAAGAACTCTCTGTAAATGGTTTGTCTGCGTAGGTCCATGGTCTGCATTTTCACAAAGCAGAATATTTGATCTACAAAATTCAGGGCCTAACAGTAGTTTCATAAGTTTGAATATGATTTCACATAAAGGACAAAAATGCATGGATTCCCTATTTAAGACTGAAGCTATAAACCCACAGACACCATTCTAGCCTTCAATGATTATTGCCTATAGAAGAAGCATGACTACAGCATCCATTGTAACTACTTGTCAGTGTCCCAGATAGGCTTGGCCAGTTGAGGCTGAACATCTGCACTACTTCAGTCTTGCTAGTGTTAATACCTGAGGCAACTAGCCAAAACATGGGGGACTCTGATACATCTATTCTACATCTAATAGTGAAGAAGTCTCCTTCCTAATTGCAGAAAATCACATCCCTCCCCACACATGTCTAACCAGAAAAACAGAGCACAAAAATACAAGTCCTGGTTTAGGAGGTTTCTGAGGCAGTCAGAGGCTGGGAGGATAGTTCGAGAAGGCAGTGCCAAATGCTTACCCTGTTCCTAAATTCTTGTCTAGTAATTCATTCCTTACCCATGTTGGAGGCAGGGTACTGAGACCAATGGACCTTTGATCTGGGACAATACAGCAATGCGCACTCACTCCCAGCTTTGCAAAGAACATGAAGCCAAAAACTGTGAACTAAGCCTTATATCTTTAAGCAGAGTAAGTATGATATTTAGTAGCTAGGAGGCTGCAGAAACATCTTGTAGCATGCTATATTCTGAACAGGATTTAACAAGTAAATTTTCAGTTGAGCTTTCAGGACTTGCTCTGCTGTCCTGTTAGCATAATTTCTTCTTGTGTTAGCTATCTTGGATTCATTTTTAAAATAGTTGACTGAATTTCTAGTAACAGACACAAAAGTTGTCACTGAAAAATTATATGAAAACTCTAGAAAACTACAGAAATAGCTCATGATGAATGCTGGCTTGCTGCATTGTTTTGTTTGCCCTGTTATTCCTTGAGATGCTGCAGCTTGTGTTTCAGCTCTAAAAATTACAAACACAGCTGGGTGTTCATTCTAAACACAGTAGGTTTTTACTGTGCTATGACCACTGACCCAGGTTCAGTTCAAAGTCCTAGGAACTACCAGATGCACATAATGGAAGCAAACATTCTCATATTCATTGGAGTTGTGGAGAGAATAGAGGGAATCAGAGGTTTTGTGACTGAAGTCCTTCATATATCAACATTTTTACTAGCGCAGCAAGGTTTCCCATTTTCTAAATCCTAGCGTTTTCTAGGACTTGCTCATAACACTTGAGGTTTGACCATCCTTTGCACTGACATGTAACCCTGGGACAGGGGCAGTGCTGAGGGTCAGCCAGAGCTAGGGTTCTGTTCTCAGGCTGATGGCTTTGCATGGGTGTACCCATATTGCTACAACCAGCCAGCACTTATTCCATTTCAGTGTACTAGAGGGTACTGCTGCTGTTGTTATTCTCCATCAAGGGATTCTGGAAGTCCTAAGCTCCCGCAAATCTGGACTCCATGTTGACACTTCCCAACTTGTATCTCCCCATTCATATTTGTGTGAGTTATTTATGAAGTGTAGATTCATAAAATAAATGCAGCTGCTCCGTTTCTTGCTTAAGAGTCCTGCACTGTTGCATTTAACAAATCTTTGATCACTGTAGAATACAGCTTTTGGAACAGTTTCACTCATACATATGCTTCTTGCCTGTCAAAAGTGCCCGAGTCCTGCTTCATCTGAGAGAGTGGATCTGTCCTTCACATCAATATATGGGGACTGCATCATTGCTCCTCATTACGTGCATGACAAAAGTCACCATTATTATCCTTGCCTAGCCCAAGGTTATGACTCTATCTGTGTGAAGATCTTGGCCCCATCAACAGAATGGGTATAGCTGCCCCAAACGTATCACTCTAAAACGCTTCTGGTGCCCCAGATTGTCCCATTAGTTTGGTAAGTAGAACTTAATCCCAATTCATTGAAAGGGAATACACAGATTAACCATAATGCTTATGCCAAAACAACAGTTTTAGCTATAGTGAAGTCAGTAACCTTGGTATATGGACACTATATTTTTTGTTCAGAAATCAGCTCATACCTTTTACAAACCACAAGCTACCTCTGTAACTTCTTCCATTTTGATCAGTAAAGTCCCATGGTATTTCTGTAATTAATATGGATTTCAATCCTCATTTGACAGCTGGTGAGATAATGTGAACTACAGAAAGGTTAAGTGACTCAACTGAAGTCATGTCATAAGTTAGTGTCAGTATATCAGAGTCAAGAAGGGGGTTTAGATGTCTTGAATGCTCTTCCTCAACTTAGTATCGAAGCCATTTTGGACCAGAATATTCTAAGAAACATTATACATGGATCAACACAGTTTTAGGTACAGTTTAGGAATATTTTGTCTTTCAGTGATGTTTCTAAATCCAGTCTTTTATTATTGGAACTATAAAGAAAACACAGAAGTCTTCCTAAATCACTGCTCAAATATAGCAGTGAAAGAAAACTCCAATACTGGAGTTGCACTTACCGAAATTTCAACTCATCAGAAACTAATCAAAATCATATTAAATTTCTTGTATAGGAGACAAAAACAGAAAGAGAAAGCATGTAAAAAATATGTTAAGGGTTATAACCTTGGACAAGTTTTTTACACAAATCCAGGCCTCTGTTCCGTTTCTACATTACTAAATTAGCATGAAATGCCATGAACTTCAAACGATAATGTCAATTGTCTTTAGCCATTACTTTTATCAAAAAATAAGCCTTTATGGATTTCATATGTTGACTAAGCCAACGGCATGGTCAGCACAGAAATGTTTACAGATGGCAGAACTCTTGTTTTTAAAAAAAATGGATCAAAGGGAGGTTGAGAATATACAAACCCTGGTGGTTAATACACACTTATAAACAAATAAATAAACTAGCATGATGTTTGTGCATGGCCAAACTATCTGTGCAAATGACTGAGGCTCTGCTATCAGGCTGTCTTTGTCTTGAAACCTTCAGTTTGAGTCCCCCTCCCCACCAGGACAGGACTCCTTAGATAAGGTTCTGTCAATACTCTCACTACCAGATTCAGGTTTTAGGGATTTATAACTTGGCTGTAAAACTTCATCTGAGGGTTAGACTTGGCAGACAAGGTCTCAGCCTGACAGCAGTGTTTTTATTACATTATTTTAAAATGAAGTGGCTCTTTTTAACCTTAAGGAAGATGCAAGATGCATGTAAGTTAACCAGTTTCAGGAGGTATTTGGCTGCTGCTATAACTCAAAATATAGTGTTTTCTTTTTTGTTTCTTTTTTTTTTTTCCTTCCTGAAGAGCGTGTGTACATCTGTGGGAGTTTCGTAAAAGACACCACATCGACAATTATGGATACAGAACTATGTGAATACCCACAGACAGCCCTCATACAGACTAAAATGATTTATAAAATTCAGAGCAATTAAATCAACCCTGCTTAGTTTAGGCAAATAAAATCAAATTGAATTCACACTGAAAGGACTTATAGTTGATCTTCTCAGAAGCATCCAAGGAAAAGTGGTTTGAAGTGCTTGTCAAGAGTGAAAAGTAGTGGACATACAGAAGGATATATAGTCTAAGATCTACTCAGCATAGCAAGAGATAATAGCTTAGAACCTAGGAAATGGGCAAATTGTGAGTCCATCCATCCAGAGTAGTGCTCAAAGAGAAGGTCATAACACTTGTATCTATTGGTACTTAAAAATCAGAAGCATTATTTCTCATTCAAACTGCCTCTGTGGAAGAAAATTCCTGTGAAAACATCTATGGGTTATTAAAATCATCTACGTCCTTCATTATTTTTAGTAATGGACTGAATCTTGAGATCCCTATTCAACGAGAGTTTCCTGTGGTTTGAGGGGGGGTATTTTAATTAATCTACACTGTCACAGTTTTGGGTGTCTGGCTTGAGACATTGTCAATTAACCTCATTTTTTATCAGAGGGTGGTAGACCCTGTCTGATAAATCAGGTACTTCCATAGTGTATTAAGTTGAATGCTTGCAAATTGAGATACATTCTCCCGTCTCTTCTAAAAACATGGCTGTGAAGGGTCAGTCAGTATGGAGCACTCTGTGGTCACTTGGGCACAGACTTAAGAACCTACAGTCAACATGTGAAAGAAGGACCTCTTTGCCAAAAAAGAAATATGTTTAAATGATACAATTAAGGAAGAAAAGGAGTGCTTTACATCATGTATCCTGGCTCTATGCATAAAACAAGGGGCATCACTTATGTAAGCCTTTTTTGCTCTAAGCTAACACTCAAAGTTTACATGAACACAACTGTGGAGGCTGCTGTGGGGCTATGTTGAATTAGAGTATCCAGTTGTCCTGGGCTATGGGAGGGCAGGAAGAAGACAGATTGCCAAGAATTTAGTTTCACAAAATTGGTACAGATTAGACACAGCAAGTGGATGTTCACTGCCTGTTAGAGCCTTTTGTTTTGTAAGAATAAAGCTTAGCAAGGCAAAACCAGCAATGTGAGGTGGCAACACAGGGTGGTGAATAGGCATTAACTGTTGATTCTCTCTTCCAGTACCTTGAGCTTTAAACACACATTTTAACACAGACATCAAGTGAAGATAGTAGGACCTGGGTTCAGATCAAATTAAAGGGGAACATTCTTCATGCTGCAGGTAACAGATCTGGAAAATACTTTGCCAAAGGGTGTTTGGGAGCCCAAAGCTCTTCAGTTTTAATGGGGAAATTGAACAAGCACATAGGAAAAAAAGACTTTGAAGACTGCTAAATAGACAAACACTAGGACCGGGAAATCTTCTGAGCTGAAAATAACAGAAAGCACATCAAATGAACATATATACAAGTCCTGTCCTTACCCTATCCTTAGCACCCTCTTACGACAACAGATAAGCAGAAAACTGGGCTAGACAGATCCTTCATCTGAGCCAGTATGGCCATTCCTATGTGCATGTGAACATGCAACCCCTTCATAGGGCTTTGCAAAAATTTAGCATCTGCTGTTGTAGCACAGTAGAGCCATGTTGAAAAACTTAATACAGATAGATTATTTACAGCTGTCTCTGCAACACTGATGAGTGTTGGAGTAGAGAGATTTTCATATCTGACGACTATGTATTCAAAGTGTTAATCCCTAAATGACAGCACGTGTCAACCTGTCTGCAGTGTTTCAAGCTTCTTATACATATCTGAGAATGTCACAGACTTCACCTTTTCATGGAGGCAAAGATCAGAAAGGAGAAGGAGATAAAATGATAGAGCTCTGCCTGTGTTCCCATGTCCAGATGAGTGTCTTGGACACTTCCAGAGTGCCTGCCATGTCATGAGTTAAGCACACACCATATGTACCTTTCCATCCCCAGACTTGCATAGTTCCCAACTACATCTTTTCCTAAGGGGTAAGTACAGGCACTGACACCAATGTATCTTGCAAACTGAGTAAGAAGTTTCAGCCAGCCCTGAAACAGACCTAAAAAATGGGGCTAGCAGCTGATAAGTATCTTCAAATGTGACAAAAACATCACATGTCAGTAATTGTCTACTTCCCTGTGCCAGCTTAAGAAGACCAGTATCTTAAATATGTGCCCCACTAGTGGTTGACACAGGAATATGAATAAGGGGAGAGAAAAAGGAGAGATGCTAGAAACCTGAGTAAAAATGAAAGAAATAGGAACGATGATTGAGTGGAGAATTGGGAACCATAATCTGAATGCAGAGAGATTTTCTTTCTGTTGGGGGATGACAGAAAGGTGAGAGAAAGCTGAAAGTAAACAGAGCATCTTGGGAAGTACACCGTGGTGTGCACACTGCTAGCTCAGTGTGAGGAATAATGAGAGACTTATAAAAGGAGAGTCACAGGGAGGGATGGAGCAAAGCCTACATCATGAGAGAATTATAGAAAAATAGGAGAAAATAGGTGGCTAACATTTTCAGGAAGTCTGGAAAATGGAGGGGGAAATCTTGTGGGATGTATGAGGCCAGGTATAAGCAGGATATAGCATCTTCTCCCTGTAGTGGAGAATTATGGAAATGTTTTCTCTGAGCCTGTCCAGAAATGATAGTGTGTGGTGATGCTTTAGTTTACTGCAATCTTGCTAAAAGGAATGTAAAAAAAAAAAAAAATTTCAACTTCTGCACTGTTTGGAGCCTTGTTATCTGCTGGAGATTCAGACTACCTCTTCAAGAAGGACAAGGATGCAGTGTGATATTGTGTGACACAGGACAGCCCTCAGTGTCCTGACTGCTTGTGAGAGCAGCTCTAAATTATGGCAGCCAGGTTAGAAAGACTATTGCATTGTCCTTGAAACAGGTTGTGTAAATCTCAGCTATAGCAGCTGCATCATATATACCCACCCATTGCCTCCTCTGCCATGTGCTCTGGGTTTGCCCTTGCTCTCAGTGAAACTTACTGCAAAATTGATAATGATTTCAGAAGGCACAAGATCAGGTTCCCTGATCTCTAAGTAGCAACAGAATAGGCACCCAAGAAACAAAAGTACAACAACAAGCCAATGGCCTGAGCCAGGCCATCCACAAGGGTTTTACCCACGCAGACTGCCCAGCTTCTCATGAATAGCCATATGATTTTCAGTCTGCTGCATGCACCAAAGAACCATCTGAATCACTTTCCGTACTCTTTTCTTTTCCTCCTTTGATATAGTGGCCAGGAGAAGCATACACAAAAAAGAAACATTTTAAAACATGGAAAACATAAAATACAGGAATTCCAGTCCTCATACTAAACACAACAAAGATGTCTCCAAATGGTCCATGATGTGTGCATAATCTAGCAACTATACCGTAAGGAGTCAAACTAATGCTTAGGTGCCTGTACCCAAAAAGAAAGCAAGTTCTGAAGGAAAAGACAACTGGAAATGTATCTATATCAACTTTTGCTGTACTGGTAGGGCAGGTATTCCTATGATGCCTTCTCTTTACTATTAAAAAGCTGAAGGCAGTGTAGTTTGAAAGGATGATGGACTCAAACTTGGTGCGATGGAGGAAACTGATGGACTAATCTGTGATGCTGCAGCTTTCTCCCTTCCTGATCACTCTAAGCAGATAACTCAACACTGAGAAGATCAGTGGTTTTGAGAATGCTATTGTCATAAATAAGCAGATGTATTTCAGTCTACAGATCAGATCTTCTCAGTCTCACCTAAAAATCTACACAACTTCTAAACATGTTAAACTCCCTGAAATGGAACATTGGTAGCACCTTGGAGGCCTGATGCGCAAGTTCACTGCTAAAGTTCACCTTCAACCATGTTTTCAATGGACAACACCTCTTCCTTTTTCTCATTGCCCATTGTGAATCTCAAAACCTTCTTCCATCACTTCTTCTCTTCCTCCAGAAGTCAAGCACAGAGGGGCTGTAGAACTACACTGAATCCTAAACAATGGCCTGCAGGTCTAAATAATGCTGGCTTAGCTCTGTCCTTTGGCAAAAGACAGAATCACAGAATCACAGAATCGTCTAGGTTGGAAAAGACCTTGAAGATCATCCAGTCCAACCATTAACCTAACACTGACAGTTCCCAACTACACCATATCCCTCAGTGTTACGTCAATTTTACTCTTAAGCACCTCCAGGGATGGGGACTCCAACACCTCCCTGGGCAGCCCATTCCAACGCCTAACAACACCTTCTGTAAAGAAATGCTTCCTAATATCCAGTCTAAACCTTCCCTGGCGCAATTTGAGGTCATTACTTCTTGTCCTATCACTTTTTACTTGGTTAAAGAGGCTCATCCCCAGCTCTCTTCAAGTAGCTGTAGAGGGCGATGAGGTCTCCCCTCAGCCTCCTCTTCTCCAGACTAAACACCCCCAGTTCCCTCAGCCGCTCCCCGTACGACCTGTGCTCCAGACCCTGCACCAGCTTCGTTGCCCTTCTCTGAACACGCTCAAGTCATTCAATGTCCTTTTTGTAGTGAGGGGCCCAAAACTGAACACAGGAATCGAGGTGCGGCCTCACCAGTGCCGAGTACAGGGGTCAGATCCCTTCCCTGTCCCTGCTGGCCACGTTATTGCTGACACAAGCCAGGATGCCATTGGCCTTCTTGGCCCCCTGGGCACACTGCTGGCTCCTGTTCAGCCGGCTGTCAGTCAACCCCCCAGGTCCCTCTCTGACTGGCAGCTCTCCAGCCACTCCTCCCCCAGCCTGTAGCGCTGCTGGGGGTTGTTGTGGCCCAAGGGCAGCCCCCGGTATTTGGCCTTATGGAAACTCCTCCAGTTGGCCTCAGCCCATGGCTCCAGCCTGTCCAGGTCTCTCTGCAGAGCCTCCCTACCCTCGAGCAGATCAACACTCCCACCCAGCTTGGTGTCACCTGCAAACTGACTGAGGGTGCACTCGATCCCCTCGTCCAGATCATCAATAAAGATGTTAAACAGGAGTGGCCCCAAAACCCAGCCCTGGGGAACACCACTCGTGACCGGCCGCCAACTGGATTTAACTCCGTTCACCACAACTCTTTGGGCCCGGTCGTCCAGACAGTTTTTTACCCAGCGAAGTGTGTGATTGTCCAAACCTCGAGCAGTCAGCTTTGCCAGGAGAATGCTGTGGGAAACGGTGTCAGAGGCCTTACTAAAGTCAAGGTAAACAACATCCACAGCCTTTCCCTCATCCAATAAGCAGATCGCCCTGTCATAGTAGGAGATCAGGTTTGTCAGGCAGGACCTGCCTTTCATAAACCCACTCTGACTGGGCCTGATCATCTGGTTTTCCATTATATGACTTTTAATGGCACTCAGGATGATCTCTGCTCCATGACCTTCCCTGGCACTGAGGTCAGACTGACAGGTCTATAGTTTCCTGGATTGTCCTTTCTGCCTTTCTTGTAGATGGATGTCACATTTGCCACCCTCCAGTCCAATGAGACCTCCCCAGTTAGCCATGACTTCAGGTAAATCATGGACAGCGGCTTGGTGAGCACATCTGCCAACTCTTTGAGAACCCTTGTGTGTAACCCATCTGGTCCCACAGACTTGTGTGCATCCAAGTGGTGCAGCAGGTCTCTGACCACCTCCTCTTCAACTGTGCTGACCTCAGTCTGCTTCCCCTCCCCATCTCCCAGCTCCTGAGGCTGGGTGTCCAGGGAACAGTCAGTTCCACTGCTAAAGACTGAGACAAAGTAGGCGTTGAGCACCTCAGCCTTTTCCTCATCCTTAGTTACCATGTTTCCCTCTGCATCCAATAGAGGAGGGCGATTGTCCCTAATCCTCCTTTTGCTGTTAACAAATTTATAGAAACATTTTAGCAGTCTCTGATGATAGGACCTCTATGAGCATTTGTATAAAATACTTTCATAAGATTTTAATCACTATTGTGACAAGAAATGTCATTAAACTATGAGACATGTTATTAAATAAAACCATATATATAATAGGGGATAAGAGAAAAAGAAACAGAACTTGAGAAAAAAAAAAAAATCACAAAAAAGCACTAACAGAACTACAGAGTGGAACAAATACCTTAGGCAGAATAGCTTAAGAGGCTGCTATGAAAATGGTGCCCAAGACTGTGCTTAACCCAGGGATGTTATAGTACTTCAATACTAATGTGCATATGTTGGCCATGACCTTAGAGCAAAGCTCAGGCAGGCACCACACTCTCTCCTCAACTATCCTGGTTTTCAGAGAAATCAAACTAAGCATCCAGGCAGCACAGGAACCACAGAATACTCAAATATCTTGCCCCTTGTGGATGTTCAGGAGGCTAAGACCTCAGGATTTACCACTGTATGTACAAGAGGTGAGCTTAGGCACAGTGCCAGTAATCGTGCTTGCTTCATTCATTTCCAGTCTGAACTTGAAGCACACTGTTAGGACTAGCTGTTTTGCTTAACCAGAGCCCTTGTGATCCTCCAGGGGATCTGTGCAAAGTCACATGCAGATACTATTTTCAAGCATAGGTTTTGATATATAAGAGGAAAAATAGCAGTGAGGCTGCTAGAGCATTGCCTGCTAAGATTTAACTAGACAGTGTCATCTGCAGTTCGATCTGGTCGACAGCACAAAATCCTTTGAAGATAAGAAAAAATAGGTTGGGGTTGTCTGTTAGGAGACCATTTGTGGAACTATTGTTGTTTGTATTGTGCTAAGGTGAAAGGACTCTAACACAGGAATAACCATTACATGAGCACTGATTTACTTGTGGAGGGTTAAGGCCAATAAGCTTGATTCTTCATTCCAGGACAACTTAAGAGTAACACCAAAGTCAATGAACGTCCATCAGGAAGACAGAAGTTTGACTAAGAAGGGAATTAAGTTTAATGAGAAACCCCACAGTCTTATTTAAATGTTATTATCTCTACTGTTTCTATTTATCAATAGTATCTGCGATAGATAAAAGAATTGAGCTTGCATATTTACAAGAGCTATTCTCTGCTGAACACATAATAAAGGCTTTCAGTAACAAAACAAACAAAAAAAATATCAGAAAGTAATTCTCACTCCATCAGTAATGAAAAAAGCAAGATGTCTTTGAAAAACTGCACAGCAGCCACACTGTATAGGTTAATATGTTAAGACACTTTGATTCACTGCCCACCTGTGTTCACTGGAGCTTGTTAACTGCTTTATTTTTATCATATGTTAGCTGTCAGTATAGCATCCATCTGTCCTTCATTTCACATGGCATTTCTTGAAGATGAGAGCTAGTCAAAATATGTTTCTATAATTCAAAAATTTGCTTTCCTGGGAATGCACAAAAACACAATGATGCATGCTCTGCAGAGGAAAAAAAAAAAAAAGAACAATGTATTTTCTAGCTCCACTGGAGTCTATTTCTACTCTCCAACTCTGTTTACTACTTATGTCTATTATCTTCTCTTTTTGTGTGTATAACTCCCACTGACATTAATGGGAGGCCTGCTCATGTAAGGAGAGAGGACAATCAAACCTTAAACGTGTTCTTACTTTGACAGCTAAATCCCTGGGTCCAGGAAATTCTACATTTTATGTCAACATGTTCCAACATATTTGATTGTCTCATGATACTCTATTCCATTTTAAAAAACAGTATTTATCTTCTTGCCATAATGTACAAACAGATCTCTTACATACATCTGATAATAGGTTATATACTGCAGAAATACATAAAAACTGATGTAGAGTGCAGTAGAAGCTTTATTGCAAAAAGTTTGTTTCTTAATCCAAATCTTCTCCCTGACATTAATGACCTTATTTTAGTGGCGGAAAAAATACAGTCACTTTAGTGAGGATATTTGTAGGAATAAAGGTTACAGAGTTAGGCTTTCTATTTAAAGACGATTATTCAGACCAAAATAGTCCAAAACCAAGCAATGTTGCAGTCATCTCCCCAGCAGAGGACAGTGGACATGTAAGTCATGTGGTGCTGGGAGATTTCCAGTAGGGCCTCCCCTTGCCTAGGGTGCTCAGGAAATGTGTTTTTCATTGAGACAGTTACATGAACCAAACTTGGGAACTTTTAAGTCTTCTTTTCTACTAATCTGGCACCAATATTTATAGTTCCTCTAAGAGAAAAAGGTGTGTTGTGTGCTTCTTCACGGGTGCATGGGGAAAACAGGATGCTTTTGGTTCTGCTAAAGGAAAATTATGGTATTCTGAGCATGGTTTTCATGTTAATGCCTGTATATGTTAGTACCAGAATACCTTGGAAGGAAAAAAGCAAAGATCTGATTTTTTGTTTCACACTGTGCAATGCAATCCTGGCAAATGTAGAATAGCCCACCTTCCTGAGGCAGCATGAACTCATGATGAGGAACCAAATTCCTCTGTGCTAGACCCAGGTCTGAGGTAACCAAACATCATTTATGTTAGATTTGTCCCATGTATTTACAGACCTTTCTTTTCAGTTCTTGTTATTTTATTTTATATGTCAAATATGAGTCTCTGTGATGTGCTACTTTTTGAAATATCTAAGATAACTGATGGAGAGGAACTTAGTTTATCTGCCATTCTTCTTGACTCCTATTAAGCATTCTGTGAATCTTCAGCACTGTAACTCTGTAATGAATCCAGACTACACTAAAATTTCTGAGGCTAAACACCAAAAGCACAGGAAAAATCTTGACGAAGCACTAAATGCTGCCACCTGTGAGCTACACCTCTCCAGATCTTGCTAGAACTACATGTCCAAATCATCGCCCCCAGATTAATACAGATTATAATAATACCCTGGTTTTGGGTAACCTGCAATAATCAGAGGAAGAGAACCATTTGGGTTTAAAGGGTAGGCAATGGAGGAAAGATGGCTTTGGGTAATTTTCCCTTACAATGCCAGTATGACCTATGCTGATGCTCCATTGCAAGATTTCTTACAGATAGCTTGCATGATATCCACATGAAAGTCTGCTAGTAAGGGAATATATGTATTCAAAGATACAATAATGGATTAATAAAGAGTGTAAAGCTGGATGGAAGTTTAGAGACTGACTTTGCTCACTAAACTGACTTAGAGCTCCCGATTGAGACCATTTTGGGCAGGTCCATATAAGTATTTTAATTTGGCTCAGGAGTGTACTTCGGTAGCACTTGTCCATGCTTTGTTAGCTTTGGTTTGCATTGTGGAGCATTGTTGTTTGTTTTCTGAGGACAATAAAGTGAAATATGTGGTCTGGGAGTGCACTTAATGCACACCAGCAGCAATTGGACATTCAGCCTGTGCAAGCTATTCTGAGGTAAAAACAAAATTTATATACTATGGACATCAGGTCTCAGCACGAACTGTTTTGCTGAACACATTTGTTGCTATCTGTGTGCACTACTTCCTGTCCAAAGTCTACACTGATAAACTTAAGTTTTATGAGGCAAAATGATGTGCATCCTGAATCTTGCTGAATATGATTCTCACTGTAAAGTACTATGGGGATCTTTCACAGCTTTGCCTTTCCTTGCCCCATTCAGTGTATTACATAATAAGGAGATTCTGCTGCAAAATTAAATATATATATCAATATATTTTGCCAGAATACGTTTTCCTAGCTTCTTTGGGGTATTCCTGTTACACAGTCACCCTCCAAAAGCACGAATCCTGCAGTATGCTGTTCCTGAATCTGGCAGCATTTATCTGAGTGTTTCTGTATCATTAACAGATTTCAACTCTGTCATGAAGAAAAATATTACCCTCACTTGACAGACTGGAAATTAAAACACCACTGAGTTTATATGATTCCCTTGATATTATATAGGAATTGTCTGAAACAGACATTGCATTTCAGTTTCTCCAACGTTCATCTGATGTCCTGTCTTCTAAACCAGCCTTCAGATTCATGGTTCCTTTCCCATTTCTGGGAGTTTAATTTTCTCAATAATTCAGATTTGTTGCTTCCAAAGCCTGTCATGCTGCGCTGGAATCAATTAGAGTGGACCTTTGGTTCACTGGTAATAATGGGAATTGACACCAGTACAAATATACATGCTGAAGACTCACCATGCTGGATTGGGACCAGGAAAAGCAGGAGCTTGTTTGTTTTACTGTGGAAGAGTTTGGGTTGGCAGGGGGTACAGGGAATTTGGAAGTCATCAGAAATGAAATACAACCAACAGGCAACCTTGAATACTAGACTTGTCCTAGAAGGAGCACCGTGCTTCACAGTGGCAGTAATGCAAGCCTGTGTTTAGCTGTGTGAGAGCTGTACATAAAACACCAAGAGTAAGTCTAAGAGGGTGCCCTTATGGTCCTGTTCCTTCAGTTCTATAATGCCAGGAACAACCAAGTGAGATTATGTTTTTTGTGGTAAAGAACATGCATCTACATCAATGTAAACTGAGACCAACACATTCATCCCTTGTTGTATTTCTTGTCGATTTTTAGCCTGCATGTCAGGTTTTTACTTGTATAAAGCCCTGCTAGTGTGACAGTGAACATATGCTGTTAGTGTGCAATAATTGTCCTTTAGCTCCTTGTTGGCTGGATTTATTACCTAAAGTAATCATGCTGCAACAGAGGAAAAAGTAAATAAAATGTTTATGATCGTGGCAAATCTTGTTTCTCCTTTAAATATTGAAAGAGTTGAATGATCTCAATAGCCAAAAATGACCTCAAAATGTATGTGTGTGTTTACTTTGGCTTTGCCAACTTGATATGATTTTCACCATAAGCTTTCTCTGCAGCCAAAAATCACATCACATGAGCCAAAGCAGATAAGAGACACGTATAGTTCTGAGGTCATCATTGCCTGAATTATTGAACAGGTTTCTGCACCTCTTCTGGGCATGCACTGGGATGGGAGCTTGCCAACAGCATCTCTTTTTTCCAGCACATACTATACACACATGCAAATACATACATTGCAGCACTGTAAATGTGAAATAAGGGGTGCTACTTCCTAAGATTTCATTCTGTTTCCTCACCAATATAAAAAACAAATGCACCTTTTTTCCTCTTTGACAAAAAAATGGGCATATCCACAAGGCAGTCCAAACTTTGACTCATCAGACATCACAGAGACAACAAAGAGGTTTTGAGGGTTATCTCTGTTTAACATCTGTCAATATGAACACGAAGGTCTCAAGCTTGGTTTGGAAAGAAACACCTTAGATGATTAAAGTTGCACTTGATTTTTAAAAACACCAAAATTGTATTTCTAGTACATGAGATGTAGGAAACGATGGAAAATGAACTGACTATAGAATTAATGTGTTCAGTTTCTGAGCAGCAAACAGAGCCTGGTCAAGTAGGATGCTTAATTATGCTCCTAACTGTGTGAGGAGACCAGTGACAATTTTTTATTTTTAGTTTGCTGACTAAACCAAAAGCTGTGTGTGGAAGATTTTGTATCAACTCAAAACAGTTTTTAGTCTTTTAACAGTTAGTTGACCTCACACTTTTTGTTGTTCTATTTGACCTGAAAATGGAAAGTTTGTTTCAGCATGATAAATTTCACTTTTAATTTTTTTAATCGTTTTTAATGAAATTTTTGCAGTTCTTTTCTATGAAGCATTCATCTGTAAATGGAAAACCAAAATACTGGACTTTGAAAATATTGAACCGAAACAGATTGTCTTTTTCTAACCCTTTTTTTTGTTTAAAACCTTGTTCGGAATTCAGGAGTAGTTTAGTCAGTCCCTGAACATTTGCTGTATCTCAGAGCAAATAAAACATTGTTCAAAAAATGTTCTTCCAGTCCCAGTTTTGAGACTAAATAGCCCTACTGACACCAGTAGCATTAATCACATGTTAAAACAGGGTACACTACAGCCTGTTCTACCAAACATATGTGAACCATATTTGTTTTACACATCTGAGAGTAGGAGATGATCAAAACTTCCAGGGCTTAGGTGCTGTACGTTAATTAAATGTATACTGACCCATAGCCTGGGTTACATTTCAAGACTACTCCTCAGTTCCATTTTGAAGCAACAGACCTGCCAGAGTGTCTCTAGCCCAGGATTGCCTGCCAACATCTTACTGTATTTTTCTATCATTCAGTTGCTTAATGAAAGCGCTCTGCCCACCCCTCTGGGGAACAGGCTAGCACAAACACACTTTAACCTTTGCGGTTCCCCTCTGAAACCTGCAACTGACCCTCCTCCCATGAAAAACTATAAAAGACTTAGACAACAGGATTAAAATAAAAGACTAATGAATATACAGAATGTCACACCTGCCACACTTGTGAATTATTGGTCTCTTAAACTTCTATAACCCAGCACCGTCAGTGACACCCTTTATTTACCCTTAAGGCGCTTGGCAGCTGCTTAAATGGCTGTCTACGGCAGTTTGGTGGAAACAATAATAATACATTATAAATCAATGAAAATGAAGTTTTTGCAGTGATAATCTGATATAGATTTGCTAACATTTATATGAAATTCAATTCTGTTTGATTGCATCAGCATATGTTTCATTTCTTCCAGCACTATTGATTTTGAAGGTTCTTTACCTATGTCTAAATTATTTCTGTTACAACTTTGCATTACTGTTTGGAAATAATCTAAATCAACTGAAACCATTTATTTAATTTTTAGGTTTTTTTAAATCTGATTACTGAAGTAATGTGATCTCACTTGTATTTTTCAATAGATAAAAGCTATTAAAACTCCCACATCTTCTATATCATTTACCTGCTAAGACTCCTTTGTAATTAAGTGTATCGTTATTTCTGGCAAAACACACTGGAGTACAGGGAAAAAAAAATTAAAATATGGGCATAACATTGTATTGCCTGGAGTATTCATACCAATGCACAAAACCAAGGTTTTTCAGTTGAGATGAATGTTGCTAATGCAGATACAAACGTGATTATTTAATATGCGCAGGCAAGTAGCTGTGTCTGTGTATGTATTCAGGTGCTGTGTGTACAATGGTGATAACAAACCCTGTCATAGCATCCTCTCAAAGAAAAGAGGTATTGTTGCTATTCCATTGATTTCCTATAAAAATTTAGGCACAAAATCTTCTGAAATAGGGTATTTTAAATGGCTATAAAAGTGTATATAAATAAACTACCTGATTTTTGAGACCTGCTAGATGCTGTATTCCATCTATTTGTGTATGTGTGTGCGTGTGGTGTTGCTTCTGCCAAAATTTCACTATGACTTTTGCATGGCTGTAACACTTGTGGCACAAGTGTCCCTTGGACATAAGCTGGGATGAGAAACTTTAATGAAATAATATTTTCCCCTGACCGACAAATATTGCCAATTTAACAGAAACTTTGCTTTGGAAAAAATAAATCCTAGCATGAGCAAAACATTGTGCTTCAGCTCTGTCAGAATGAATTTATTGGATTTTTTTTTATTTTTTAATTACTTGGTTTTCATTTGTTTTATTTTTTCTTAAATATGTTAAAATAGAACTTTCTGTAGAAAAACGTAAAATCTTATTCACTTGAAAATAATAATAATTAAAAAAGTCCATCACTTCGAAGTACTCATGCTTGATTTTAATTGGAAGCCCTGATAAAACAGCAGAATCTTGCAATCCTCCACGAAATAGAATTTCTGCCTACCATACAGGTCAAAAAGAGATCCAGTCTGTGGCTCATTGATAAAGTAGTAGTCATTGCTCTATGTACCCTTTTGGCACTCGGAATGTCTTTTACTATTTCTAACACTCAGGGTATTTTCCTTGCTTGGACACCTCTGTCACCACTCTAGCAATATATGGGCACCTACGAAGCTCAGTGTATCTTTCCTGTGGAAGGCACAGCCACAAGTACTGGCCTTTCTGACCAAACAGTCCTATGCAAACATACAAGACAGTCACACACCTGATTTAAACCACTGAAGTTAAGTTCTCTTGCTGTAATATAGTGGTCATGGTTGCAGCTGTGTGGTCCCTGAGCAAGAGGAATGACTGGATCTGAAGCAGAACAGCCCAATGTAGTTTCCATCACTTAACTTGCCCGTGCCTCTGCCTGCTTCTGCTCTGTACACATAAAAGTGTTAGATACTCAACAGAGAAAGGGACTTACCTAGTGAACTGTTGGACAGTAGAAGTTAAGGATACTTACTTAAAAATTTCACATTAAAGGGCATTTAAAAGCTTCTTAGAAAGGAATTTACAAAATATGATACAAATATAATTCCCAATCTGTGTCAAGTTCTCCTCTTTGATACCCGTATAAAATAAGAGGTTTTTCCTGGATGCTAGATTTACGTGGTTTCTGTCACTGGCGGAAAATTTTTTTCACTTATCCTCTTGCTTTGGACATTTTTAAATTTTTTTTAATGATACGCAAATGAACCATGCTAACGAACTTCAAATTCAGCAGAAAGAACAGAAAGTCAAAATGACTGTCATACACCAGTGATATGAAAAACTAGTCTTCTTCCTCTCTTCACCACAAATTCCAGTAGTATCAAAAAAAAAAAAAAAAAGTGCCAAATTAAAATCAACTCTTTAGTGCTGAATTTCATGGTTGTTCATGCTATGCCCTTTACATCACAATAGTGAGATGAGATTAAGTTATTAATTGTGTCTACATTATCCCACTAATACAGCTAGGGGTTTTTTTGTTTACCACTTTTTTGAGAATGAAACTTATTTTGTGAATATTCATTATAAAGTTGGATAAGGAAACTCCCTTCAATGAGGAAGAGTTTTTACTATTTGCTATTCTGGGATCAATCACAAATGTTACACGGTATTTTTTATGACTGATTGACTGAAGTTTGCATATAAAACAAGAGCAAGCAAAGGGAGCTATAAGCAGTGGGATGGGAATTCCGTCTTGCAAGCAATCTCTTACTCGCAAGCAAATTACATTATTAATGTCAGAGGATATATCCTGCAAGAGCTGGGCTTGTCTGCTGCAAGCTGAGGGTCCTCTGCACCTCAGAAGATGCTGAGATCACAGTGAGTATTCACCTTCCTACAGCACAGAGCAGCATCAGAGCAGCCATTCCTATACCTTTGCACAATCATTACATCAAAAGTAAGCCATCAAAAATACCAAAAGCTTAATATGATAAATAAATGAACAAGGCAGCAATTCAAAATTTTAAATGGAAATTCATGAATCTTTTATGTTTTAATGCTAGATGAAAAAGAGTCTAAAAGGACAGTTTTTACATTAAAGATGTTAGGTCACAAGTAATTGGAAGTATTACTGGAGCAAAGATATTTACTAAATTTTTTAGTTACAGTTTATTTTGCTGTATTTTCTAATTTCTGAGATGTTCTCGGTTTGGAAAATGAAAATCTGAAAAGAAAATTTCACATTATCAGTTTGATTTCCTGCATCTTACTGATATGATATTTACAGTGTTAAATTGTAAATAATCTTTCACTACATTAGAAATTGTTCCCGTAGGAAAGAATAGATTCTCGCTTCTGGTTTGGGGTTTATTTTGTTGGTTGGTTTTGAGGGGGGGGGGGGGGGGGGGGGGTGTTAAAAAAAAAAAAAAAGAAAAAACCTGTTTCTGCCAAGTCTAAATCAGTCTGTATTTGAGCTACTACAGTCTTTTGTAGTTATAATAATTAGCATAGAAGTCATTGTCAACACGAGTCAAGAGGCAGCAGTGGTACATCCTTACACTTCAATTGTGGTACCGCTGGTCAGATGATATTTCTTCCAGTAATGAATTTCTGGGGCACAATCTGCCCAGAGGAAGATGCAATACTGTTTCATACTGGTGTTTGCAGTGATGTTTCTGCCAGATTCACTGGAGATGCTCTGAAGTTAAGGCCAAACACAACTTCTGTATTTACAGCTAGGATATAACTAAAGTAGACTACTTTGATTGAAGTAATGAAACAAATTTGTGTTACTAAGCAGAAAGAATCATGAAAATCTTGTTAATAGCCTATCTCTTCTCAAATATCCTTATCCGATTTTTCCAGGTCCTTAGCAGGAATGGACAAGAAAGGCTTCAGAGTTCTGCTGGGGTTATCACGTTCATGCATCAGCCTGAGTTAGGGCTTTGCAGGAATAAGGTCTTCTCCTTGTGAAGAAGTGGGCAGAGTGAGGCCATGGAGCCCCTCCATCCCCAGGATGGCCTGATACCTCCTCCCCATCCACTAAGAGGAATACAGAAAAGGCATCAGATCAGGGGCCTACTTTTTCCCTGCTTTGTACTTCCCCTGGAAAAGGGAACTTTTCCACTAACACCTCTGGATGCTTTTAAAGCCAATTGGCCCCATGTAAATTGGTAAATTATGTAAGGTAGATTAACAGACAACAAGATTTTAATCAGTAATAGCCATTGCATAGAAAAACAAAAGCTTTTTAAATTACTTCAGGCAATCTATTTCTGCTAGTCAGGGCTACTCATATCAACAAGGCTGCACAGTTACTCGCTGTATTTCTGTAAGGCCATTTTCCCTATGAGCCACCAGTGGTAAGTAACTGCTCTGGTTTCACAAACAGACTTTGGGTGTGCAGGACATTACAGAAACTAGACTTTGTGGCAACTGGGCCACGAAGCTCCATGATGAAAGCTGTGTGACAAAACAACTTTGTGGGACAGAATCATACCTCCCTTTGGAAGCCACAATCCATCAAAAGTCAAGGGAAAGTGTAATTAATATTTCCTGTAAGGTTTTACATCTAAACACAAAAATACAGTCTTCAACAGTGAAGGACAAAATCTGCTTCTCGGATCTGCATTTCCAGATCCCAAAATCTGCCCAGCCCAGATCCCTGCTTTGGCTGCCGGGTGGGTGTGTTTGTGCAGTGAGAGCCAGGACCCCACGATAATGTGTGCCCAGTCACTCTCAGCTTTTATCAGATGGCCCAAATCATCTCCCTTTGCCTGCTCTGCTACAGGCTGTAGTGCCACAGTGAGGGTATGCAAGAGAATAAGCAAAAGACCTAAATCTTCTTTTGGAAAAGCGATAGTTCAGGGTAGGAGGAAGGTCAAGGGAAGATTCAAACTCTGCATTGTATTGCTGGTTCTTAGGACCACACCTTAAAACTAGACACAAAAGACAGATTTATCCTTTCATGGTAACAGGAATCATTCAGGAAAAGAAAATGTAATTAATATGTACCTTAAACATTTCTCTATTTTTCTGGCTTTTTCTTGTAGCAAATAGTAATGCTTAGAAGCTACTGCTTCTACTCCTTCACAATTCTGTAGGTTTTATGGGTAGCTGTTGGTTGAAAAACTGTCATGGCTGGTTACAGTTCCTTTAAAGGAATGCACTTATCAAGCTCTCTACACCTAGGACACTTTTTCTCAACCTCTGCTTTTTTTCCCCCCTTTTTCCTATTTCTCACATTCACTTTCTTACTTTCTTTGCTGCCTCTTACTCCTTTTTCAATCTTTCTCATCTAGCCTTTCCATTGTTATTCACCCTGTTTATTGCTTCAAGCAACCCTGACATACTGGACATCATCTGAAACTACAAACGACAGGATGCAATAAGCTAGAGAATAGCAGTAATCTGAGGAAAGTTCTTCATTCACTCTTGCTCCTAACTCTCTGTCTTCTTATCCTACACAGAAAATAAAAAAATCAATACCACCTCACAGGGCTTGATAAAAGTGCTGGACGAGTACAGCAGGCATGCTGGATATAGTAAATTAAAGTGATCAAAATTTTCCAGTCGACTCTGCCTATAGCCTACATAAACTAACAACCCTGTCTGCAGAATGTCTGTCACTCTAGAAGCTTTATTTTATCTGTGTCTCTGATTACCCAGAGAATGAGCACACATACAATATATGTGTGTGCATTTATCTGTATGCATATGTGTGAGAAATAGATAGGAGTAGAAATCAGCCTGTGTTTATAACAAGTATTTCCTTTTAGATGGGTAGATTTTTTTTTTTTCTAGCATATTTGTATGCACAAAATGTTGTGGAATTAAACATTATATTATGTTGAGATTTATACAACCAAGATCAAAATTACTACATTGTATTTAATTTTCAATATGTCATTCCCTGTCAGGATAGATTTTAGCCAGTGTAAATCAGCACTTAAAATACCATTTGAAGATCAGTCTTGTTACCTTTTCATGTTGTTTTTTCAGGTCTAGACATGGCTTAACAATTTCCAATCAATGTCTAAAAATGTATTAGAGAACTGAGAGACAAAGCCAGCAGCAGAGAGATCTGGCAGTAGCAGGATTCATAGACCAAATACGTGAGAAGCTAAATTCTGCCCTCAAAGACAAATGTCCATGCATGCATTGACCCCAAGGGGAGATATTTAAAGGGTGAAGTGAGGCCTCACATTATTTCACTTTCAGAATATCATAGTGTAAAAACTTCAGAGACTGTCTGTACAAGAAGGCTGTTCACTTACTAATTCAGGAGGAATCCCAGCTTCAAGAAAGCCAATGGCTGAACAGTAAATGCCTTTACCTGGATCAGTATTTTTCTCAGTGTCCATCTTTCTGGGTATTTAACCTTTGTGGATTATGCTAGTTTCTGTCTTGTGCTTACAATGACCTGCATCTGATGAACTACATAAGGTTAGTAATTCATGTAAGAGGCCTGACCCTCAGGTTTCGGTGCATGTCACCAAGGGAGAGAGGATGAGTGCTAGATCATGCTGCAGAAAATCACCTACTTTTTTAATATTTATTCCTAAACCCATAGTCCTGATCCAGTTCTCTGAAGGCACTAAACAAAACTTTCTGAAGGAAACCTGCCAGTGTGCCCAGTAAACAGATGAGTCTTTGGCAATATGAACATGTAAAAAAAAAAAAAAAAAAAAAAAAAGAAACAATCAGTATCTAAGGCAGTTCCTGTCACACTAACTACATCTTCCCTAGGCCACAGAGAAAAAACCAACCTGGAGAGGAGAAGTAAGTGTCCAGAATATTTTTTTTTCCCAACCCACCAGCTAAGATAGCCTTTCCCTACAGGTAAGCCCTTTCTTTTTCCTTCTCTTTCTCCCCTCTCTCTTCACCCCTGCCATTACACATTCACTCCTTCCAGGCTTGTACACAATTCCAGAGTCTTTCCCTACCCCTCCTCTGCCCTATGCCTGGCCCAGGCTAATGAGTACCAGGCACACAGCGTCTCCGAGGAGGATCACAGAGTGGCACCAAGGTCTTGTTTCTGCCACTTTTCATTCCTTTCTCCCTTCTTACATTGCGTCTCTTCTGGAACGGATGACGGTGCTGAGCTCATGAGCCTTCTTGGGCTACTTTTACCTGAGGCCTACACAATGAACAAGCTATTCCACACTAAAATAACAGAGTCCAGCCCACTCAAGCAATGTATGGCAACAGCACATGGCTTGAGATTCTTAGAATATGTGCTGAAGCTTTCATGGGGTCTCTGCTCCATTTGTGGCTCTGATTTTTTCAGTGTTAGATTTTAATCATTCAGTGTCTTATATCTATACATGATTCTGTTTGTACATACAATTTTCATGAATATTTAGATACCTCAAGAAGGTTATATGAATACATACACAGGCACCAGTCCTCAAAACATGTGCCATGGTAAATATAAAACAATTCCAGCTGTGCATTTGGGCAGTGTTTGTCAGGTACTTAAGAGCAACCATACTGGGCCACACCTGATGTTTGTCTGGGATACTATAGCCTATATGTGACCACACCAAGCACAGGGTCCAACAGCAAGAACTTGGGGAAAGAGTGTAGGAGTGTAAGAAATACATGGGGAAACCTCTTAAGCCTTACCCCAGCATGGAGTCTAAGGACTTTCTCCATCAAAGATTGCATCCACCTCACTGAGTTATGCTCAACTCTCTGCTGCACAGCTACAATGTCCACAATGTAATCCATTTTTGCCCAAGCAACATATATCTTTGTTTAGTTTTAAGTCTATTGATATAATTTAAAGGGCTGTTCCCTAATCTGCCTGGAACAGTGGATAACTATCCTTTAGTAACTTTTTTCCTGTCTTCCATTTTTCCATATAGAACTATGACATCTCATTTCTCCACCCCAAGCCACCTCTTTTTCCAGCAGAAGAGTTCTAATCTTTTTATTCTTTCCTCATACCAAAGACTGGAGGATTGTCTTTCAGTTCTAGTCTGATTTATATTCTCCACAAGGGGTAAGTTCTCTGTGTGACTTGTTACTCATGCATTTCTCACTAGTATCAATGGGACGTCCAGGTATACAGGGAAAGGAGCACAATGCAAGCAGAGGATCATTGAGATTTGCACTGGTGCTTCATGGGGGCTCCTTCTACATGGTCTAAATCCCACAAAACCCCTCAGAGCTCTGCCAGAGCAAGGGCTACAAAGCTCAACCTGAAGAAACTCAGCATTTTATTTTCAGCAGTCACAATGTCTCACTAAGATGTTTCTATTCCTTTCTTTCTTTTCAGATTAATTTTTCTCCACATTTTATCTTTGTATTTCACCTCCCATTTGGTTCACTTCTGAAGATCCTCCTTTCCTCCCACCCCACATCCCCTGCATAGAGTTCAGCTCCTCTTCAGCCACCCACAGCCAGCTGGAAGCCAACACTTTGCCCTACCTAGAAGCCAAAAGCATTTTTTCACTGTGATGTTCCTCACTGCAGGTCAAGCATGGAAAGAGTGCAGCTCACTTTGGTGCAGAGAGCACTAACCTGGGGGAGGCTCTGAGCTGTAATAAACAAATAAATGTCTCCAAATGTAATTTGTTCCCTGTAGGCTCTCTACCACCTATCTTTCCAGCTGGTAGAAACTTGGTGGGAGCTACCACAGTGTCAGATAACAAGTCAGGGACTTACTCATACAGGGCAGTATCTTTAAGAGATCCCTTCCATTTTCATCACCTTTCTCCATGATGTGAGACACTGTCTAGTGAAGGTAACTGAAGTAGGACTGCAATTAATTGTGCATATAATCTGTTTTTATTAAAAATCATGGAGAAAATGCAGTGTTAGAATATCCTGTTTCTCTCCGACAATATCTTAGCTATTTTTGCTTTCATCTGCTGTGTTGTTTCTCCAGAATACCACAAGTAATTACATCATGCCATAAACTTATTTCATTTTTTTTAATTCAAAGCCATTTTAAGTTATTCAAGTAGTACAACTATATTTTTATGTCACTATAACTTAAGAGTCAAATGGATGGGTAAAAAAATTGCTCCTGGGCTGAGACCCATTTGCCAAGTTTCATTCCAGAGCAATGTTTAGAGTGAAGTTGTAAATCCCTGTGAACAGTGGATTTGTAATGAAAATGCTGGCACAGACTTCTAACTATGGCAGCACAAATGATATTGCTAGAATAAAAAGCCATCATGTATTAAATTAGCATGTAAGCATGTATCGTAGCATGAATGTATGTTCCCCTTCTTTGTATATTTATCCCCAAATCTCCCTATTGGCACAGGAGCTTCTTTCTTGTTATTATCATAACTTTATTTTTCTGTATCAAATACCAGATAATGATAATGATACAGCAGGAAACTAGACTTTAAAATTGTGGAATATTTATTTCCTTTATTATTGAAAAGAAAGCTGCTACAGATGGTATCTTCAAAGAATTTATGCCAGAATATGCCAAGTATACCAGTGAGCATGGACAAATACAGTTTTTGAGAAGTGTATAATTTGGCCAAATCCATGAGGACTTTCCCAGATATGGCAAGATGTACCTCTTCAACCATAAGTTATCTCCTGTACAATGCTAAATCCTGCTTTCACAAAAGGAAGCTCAAAGCTTTTTCAATAAGATAGTTGCAAAAAACCTCATGCAGGGCCAACACAAGCTTGTAAAAATAGATTTAAAAATTCAGTGTTATTCCTAAATTCAGAACATGGCAGTTCACAAAGCTTTCAGTCACAAGCTTTTGGTAGTAAATATCACAAGAATATCTACTGAGCATCTGTAGTCAGAGCAGCTCTCCAAGCACAGCAGAAGCTACAGGGGTGCTGTCAAGATAGACTCAGCATTTGAGCTTTGTAATGTAACATGTTGATTTTACAAAGCCCAACACTAAAGAAATCACTCATTTTTGTTTATAATCAAATATTTCACTTGCATCCCTGACACGTTGTCATGATGATATGTTGCTGCATGTTAACTGTCTAGTGAGACTGGCTGAAAATGACAGTGTCCCCACTGTTTGTGAAACTTCTTGTTTGTCTCACTCTTTTCACTGTCAAAGCTGGAAATTTCCTTCTTGTCTGCTTTCCTGCTCCCCTTTTCTGATGCCCACCCCATCAGCACCACTTCTCTCTTGTCTTTCAGTACAGTATGTTTCCCTAGCTGCTTGTACAGGTGTCAGAAATGGAGGGAGAGGTAGTTAAATGTGAAAGCAGTTGATCCCAATCCTTTGAGACAAACCCTTAGAAAGAATGAGCTGCAATCCAGCTATAAGGGAAGGCAAAGAAGAATATTTGCAATGAAGCTTAGGGAAAAGGTGAAGTGATGCATATTATCTGGAAAAAATGTACAAAAGGTAACAAGCCTTGGGCTCTCCAATGGCCACAAGCAGTCAGACAGACCTCTGCTTTATGTAACTAAGAAGTGGCAAATCTAAAAGAGTCAGTATGTCTTTACATAGGATGGAAAGCAACGCCTGCGTCATAGATAACAGTCGTTCCAGCAGTATCCTGTTCCCTTATCACAACAATCTCCTCTTAAAGCCCTGGCCAGCCTCACTCAGCCCATATCCCGCCAGATTGAATGAGCTCACAACTTGACACACCGTCACTACAACCAAGAAGTCCACCTCCTCCTTAGGCTAAACCCATTCTATACAATAGGCCAAATTCAGTGTTAAGATAAGAATCTGGTGTTCCATTGGAATAAATGGACACTTGTCCACTTGTTTTGGGGTGTGACCAGTGTGCTTATTCCAAAATGACTTTGAAAACTTGTCAATATGTAGGAAAGGGAAATGTAAAATTACCCTGGTTAAAAGAAGATTTCAGGCAATTTGAAATACTTCATATAAATTCGTGGATTACATCAACTCAAATGAATGTTAGTTTTCTAAAAATTAAAAAAAATTTAAACTTCTGGGGAAAAAAAAACTGAACATATGATCTTTTTCTTGCAAGGTTCCCAAAATTGATGTAAAAAAAGTTTTTGAATTGCTCCAATTGTTCTGACTCTACAGCCAATGAAAAGGATTATGACTATCATTATTGAAATGAGTTGTTTCTATTGTTTCATCAAGGTTAAAATCAGTTACTTTAACAAGCTGAAACTCTTCTTTCAAAACTGTTACCCTGTTGTGCAAACTTGTGTTTTTAGTGATCATGACTCAACTTCTAGTTTCTTTTTTTTTCTTTTTTCTCTTAACACCATTGCAGCATTTGCATACCAGCATTTTCAAAAACCTGCTGTCACAGGGGGTCCTCTTCAGACAGAGTAAGAAATCATACAGTGATAAAGTTACGGTAAACACTACATTGCTCTAAAATGAGAACTGCAGGAATCTACAGTAGAGCTTTAAAGCATATCTCCTGAAGAAGAAAAGAGAAATACTCTCATGCAGAGGAACTTAGAATTCTTCCCATGTTTCAGAAGGGGGAAATAACATAAAATTGGAAAGCAGTAGGCTTCTCTGATTAGTTGGAAAGGGCAGCAAGAAACGTTTCAGTCCTCCAAGTCTCAGCTTCATTTCATGTGAGAGTTGTCCTGCATAGAGACCTGCTCCAGCTGTGGACACAGGATACTAATCCCAGCAGAGCACCTCTGTCAACATGAGTATCAGCCATTCAGTGGGGATCCAGGGACACTATGTGACCCTGTCCCCCTTCAGCACTCAAGGTGGCAGAGGGATGCCTGGCCAGCCGCCCTCTGTAATGTTGCTCTGTACAGTAGCTGTGGAGAGACCATCACTGTAACCAGCAGCTGAAGCCAGCCCTGGCACACCCGAGCAGGGCTATGCCTTTTGGAGCTCATAACCTGTGCCATAGCCCAACACCCATAAAGGTGCCTGGGTCTTGTCCAGGCACTGTGTCCTTTAGAGAGCAGATTTCCTACCCATGCTTCCTCCTCCATGTTCTGCTGGTAGTGTGGACAGAGGGCAGGAATGGGTCAGTGCTGCTGGTGGATTTGCAAATGATGCTTCATGAGTTGGACTTGGTCCACATGTAGCTAGTTAGGGAGGTCTAGTCTAGGAAGTTGTAGTTGCATGACCGATAGTGTCACTGTGATGGCCAAATCAGAAAGGCTTTTGTAGGCTAGAACTGACAGATAGGTCTGAAAGATAACAGTTGAGGAGCGTTAGTTCATAAAGAGACAGCACTGATAATTAACCCTGAGGACTCTTGCAGGATTTTCTTTATGAAAATGGAGTGCAGCTGCTGGTATTGAAATATCAGCTTATATCATAAAAAAACAGGAAAGTCCAAATGTTCAAGCTTTTTAAAAGAAAATATGTCATCTCTCACTTTGCATTTATGGTTCCTATTAATTTGGCATTCATTTGCATCTGTGATTTGGCTTGGTGCTGCTCCCATCAACAGTACTAGAACCTGAGAAAAGTTACCCTCCTAGAAGTCCAAATCTCCTTTTAGATAAGTTTGACATGTCTGCATTCATGTCCTCTGTGTTTGGCCTAACAAATGGGTTTATTGAAACATTCACAAAAAACAGCACTTCTTGGGAATGGTCAGTTCCTTTACAGAACATACAGCAAAAACGTATTTGTGGTTCTTTTTGCATAGGATTTAATTATCTGAACTAAGAAGGGAATGAAAACCATGCCAACGTGACCCATTGTGCCCAGTCAAAGCCCTTCAGATACCAAATACTAGATGTACAAAGTGAACAGCTTGTGAATGAGCTGCAAACTAAAGTGGGGAAGGAGTTAATCCTCTCGCTAGCTTAGAGGAAAGATCACAGTTGCCAGCTTGTATATAGGAATTTGCAGGTTGGTGGGGCTGGACCAGCTCTGGGGAATTAACTAATTCCTTCATCTTCTTCCAGTGTATTATAAGACGTCTGGGCTAGAGGAAGTGAAGCCTGAGACTGGTGAGGAAGAGTCAGTCAGTAAATAATGAGGATAATGCTAGAAGGAAAAGAACCAGGGAGAGGTTCTCTTAATCCTGGAGTTTTGGAGGAGTGGTCCCTGCGTGGCCTTGCAGCTGCTTGTGGGAACCATAGTTTCATTTTGAATTTTACATAGGGAAGCCCCTCTGTCTTCAAAGGGCAGGACATACTTTACTAG
>NC_134038.1:103225401-103262901 GCF_965140245.1 Athene noctua
CAGTGATGTTTAGTGTTTAACCCTGGGCACACAAGGGAAACTGTTTACCTGAATCGTCAGAGGATACAGTGACACTAATCATAGAAAAAGTGCCATCCAAAGTGCAAATTAAATATAGAAATGAGAGATTGTCCCCTACTCATGCACTCAGATGTCTTTCCATTAGTTCAGTGTTGAATTTAACTGTGGCATGTATGTAGACATAAAGATGATTTAAAAAATATTATTAAAATATCTCTTGTAAGACTGAGTATCTATTAACAAAGTGCTTCCCTAACTCAGACTTGGTTTTGCTTATGAATTGCAGAGTTCAGAGCAATAGGTAACATCTCTTCTTGCATTAACCAAGTCTACAAGCAAACAGTCTAGACTGCATATGTGAAATGAAAGCCCAGTGAATTTGGTGGGGAACCACTGGGCTGGTTTGTTTGTCTGTTTCTATCCATAAAGCATAAGGTAAAGCACTAAACATATGATAAAACACTGACACCACAAAAGTAAACTGCTGCTTACATTTCTTCTCTCACCCCTCCCCAAATAATAACAGTGATTACACTGCATTATGGACTAATCGCTGGCCAAATAGCTTTTCCGCAGGGAAGACAGAGGCATTGCTGCAATGAAGACTGTTTGCAGCTTTTCACCTTAAGGAAGTCCAGACAAGTCCAACATCTGGTCCAACAAGAAGATACACATGGGAGTAACTTTATCCACTGGGGCAACTACTACAGATTTTACATATATGTACAAAAAGGTTATCACATGATCATGTAATTATTAGGAAAAAAACCCCACACCCCTTTTTCAGATTATTTCAGTTGTGACTAATGCAGGAACAAATAATATGGCAACTTTCCTTCACATCCCAAGTCTCTGATAGAGATGCTAAAAATATGGAGATAACTATCTGGGTAAAAAAAACACCAGGCAGGAGTTTGCAGTTATTGTTTACATTTACACAGCCCTAGGGATTTCCATATTGTTTAACGGGCCTCTGAGATAGCTAAGTTTATCATCCAAAAATGTTCCCCTATGTGACACACAAACGTCACATGAAATCCTATATGTAGGATGGGTTCAGGTGAGCTTGCTTATTTATTAAATTTTGCATTATATAAGCCGTTCTTTTCTTTATGACATCATGCAAAAATGTTAAGAGGTAGCCAGGCAAGTCCTGTGGGGGAGAAAAGTTGCAGCCACATTAGTGAATAAACAGGAAAGTAAGTCATTGCAATGCTCCTCTTTTATTCTGGGTGCTCTTGGCAGTATGTCTGGGGGAGGTTTAGACACTGAAGGATCCCATAATCTTTACAGTTGTAGAGAGAAAAGTTAGGCAGCAACATGACAAGGATGAGTGGCTCCTCTACAGCTTTCTAGGGCACAGATCCTTCTAGGATCACACAATATTCTAGCTCATTTCCAGCAATAAGCTGTAGAAAGTAGAACCTGTGTTAATGACATAGCTACAAGTCTTCTGAAAAGTGAGTGTGCTTCAGAGGAAGTGGTTTCAGGTCAACAGAACTTGTCTAATATGTGCCTTTTGGTGTAATTCTCTGGTTATCATCCCAAGCTCTCCATGCTGACCTTCCCCCTTCCCACACCACACAGTGCCAGTGAGTCTGCTTCAACAGCCTCAGAATTACTCTTCCCATTACCCACCTCCCTCTAGGAAGGTTGCCTCCCTAAATCATTTTGAAGGCTCATCTCTTCTGACTCTTCCTTCTTCCAAGTACTGTTCTACAGCATCACACCACAAGAACAGATTTCTGCTTTTCCTCATCACAAGGAAATTATTTCCTTGGCCACCACAAAGTTAAGATGTAAAGACTTTCAGATTACTGTCTAGTGGACTTTGGGAAAGAGAAAGTGCTTGCTTTGTTTTTCTAGGTCTGTATTTTCGAAACTATTTTGCATTAATTCATTACCTCATCAGGCTTGAGTGTCATAAGGGCTCTTTCCCACCACAGACCCAGGAACCATCCTGTCTTATCTGGAGTATTAGCCAGGGCTCTGCTACTGACTCCATAGCTTTGTGTTCAGAACAGGCCCTTGATACTTCAGGAGTCTGCTAGCAAAATCTCTCCATGTTTACACAGCCTGCTGAGGGAAATGAAAATCTTAGTCCTCAATGAATGCTGAATTTGAAAGAGAAAAAAAAAAAATCCACAACGATTTTTGCAGCATACATTATGTCTTTAATTACTATGTTGACACCTACGTTAAAGCACTGTGGGTTTAACATTCGTAGGTTTTTTTCATATTTAGCAAATGCTAGTTTTCTCTTTCAGCATGTCACATCTTTCTTGCCAGGAGAATGGTGCCAAAACACCCACCTGTCTGAAATGGCAATCTTACCTATGTGGTTTTAAAGACAAAGAATTGTTATTTGAGCTTAATTCAAAAATGATGTTTTGTATCAACATGCTCAGTGCACTTCCTTCTTTTTACCTCGCTGGCTCCTGTGTAAACTCATTAAGAAAAGATATCCCAAGCCTAGGTGAGTGAAAAACTTCTCTGTGGGGACTCTTCACGTGTATAAATAAATCCACAAGCTGCAGGGTTATGAAAAGTCAGCCACAAAGCATTTCTGTGTTTGCAGAAGATATCAGTGCATCTCCCAGCTGTCAAGAGTACCAGTATATGGAGTCATCTTCAAGCAGTCTTTGGCTGATTGCACAGGTTAACTGATAAATGCTCATCACATTTGAATATTCTGGGTTTTCCCTGGCCATATCTACCTTCTCATATTCTCGATATTGCTTCTCACTTGGGTCCTCTGATGCCCTAATCCCCAAGCTGGTGTCACTCATGGCAGGCAGTGTGTAGTGTTACAAGATCAGCTGAGACATGGATCTGTAATAAGATTAAGACTCATCAGTATGGTTTTAGTCCTTTCCTTTTCTGAGTCAGAGGAACAGAATTGTTTAAGATTTGCATCAACAGCTCCAAGCACTTGCTAAATATTACCTTTTTCCCCTCTCCTCTGAGGAATCTACTAGACAGTTTTTCAAATTTGTATAAACACTTTAATGAAAACAGAAAGCAAAAATCGAAAAAAAAAGCAGTTGATGTTTTGTTTGAAAATAACTTTTCTTTGAAATCATACAGATTTGCATTTTTTATGAAGTGACACCATGTACTTGTCAACGTGTGCTTTGGTACTTTAGTAGTTAGTTTCTCAGTAATCAAAAGAGGTGAGCGTTGATGTGTGTGTCTTTTCCAGGAAGGCCCTTCACTCTATTCTCTTCTATCTTGGTGCAACAGTTTTTACACCTCATGTGAGCAAATTACAAACCCTTATAATTTGGTATATGCTGCAGTTTTTCAAAACTGTATATTTGAAGTAGTCAGAAAACCCAAGCTCATCATTGTTTCACAAATGCTTGTGTTAGCATCTTGTAGGAGCACTTCTAGGAAGTTTCACAGGAAGATACATTCCACCTCCTCCTTTATGTAGTAACTTCAGGTCCCATTCTGGTGAATGTCGATTGGATGTCACAGAAATCTAAGAAAGGTATTTCACCCACTTTCCATAGGGAAATCAACCCCCTCCCTCTACCCTGACACCTAAATCCCAGATACTGTAGCTTTGAGGGACAGCTGGATTTTGAATCCCATGGGGAGACTCTATGCCTCTTGATGGATTCATTGTGACACTGCCCAGACTGCCTGCAAACTGGCAGACAGCTCTGTTTGCCAAATGTCGACATTATCTAATTGGCATTTCAGCCCACTTCTCATTTTTAATGGCCATGAGAAATATCCAGCCAGCAGAGTGCTGAAGCAGGGGCAGCATGTCCAGGCTGCGCTGGGTACAGCCTCCCCGGGACAGCTGCAGGATGGCACCAGCACCCAGCCTGTGGAGGCAGGTACTTGAAAGCTGCTAGACCACTTGATGGAAAATACAGGAACTGAGGAGGAGAAAGGAGACAGCAGAGGAATGGCAAAGTCAGGGGTAGATGCTGGTAATCAAAATAATGTCATATGATTGTGGCAGCTAAATAGCTTACACCTCCTAACGTATTTTATGGCGAAAGCAACAGTCTTCATTGGGAGACAGTCTTGCCACAATCAAGAAGATAGTTAATATACATGTAGTGATCTGTTAAAAGTCTCATGATGCATTATATACAGAAATATCAAACCTTTGAATGAGTGACTTGGAGCAGAGTACATAAAGTAGGCCATCTGCTGAAGCAGCTGAGAGATGGCAACTCATGTATTAAGGTGGCTGTCTATTCATTCATAATTGTTGCCTACATCTCAAGAAACAGATCTGTTTCTCTTTTTCATATCTATCTGCTTGGCCTGTCAGAGCAGTGGTAGATTACTTTTTCTCACTGTACTAAACTGTGGTTTTCCAAATAAATTATTACACCTCTCTTGGCTTGCAGCAATAGTGTGGCAGAATGGATAAACAATTCATGTGGTTCAGTCATCACTCTAAATCTTCATCAGACACTGTTTCAGTGGCTGCACCCCTTTATCTTAAACATGTCATTCCTAATTTCCTGTCAGAGGGTCTTTCCACATTATTTCATATTGCTTTAAATGGCAGGATATACATCCATTGAAAAAACACTATACAAACACTGTCTGATTGAGAAAAGGTGTGGCGCAAGAGACAGGCATGAGTCAAGATGCTTGAAGCTTTCTTGAAATTGGTATCCCATAAGATTTTTGAATCTCACTGCTCTTTAATTAGAATGTGTGGCCAAAAAAATGTAAGAACTACCAGATAAATATGTGATTTAACGGTTGTAATTAAGCTACTTCAGCAGTAACCCAGGGACTTTAAAAAACAAACAAACAAAAAAAAAAGTCCAAAGTTTGAAAGTTTAAAATATAATTTTCAAGTTTGAGTTTTCTTTCCTCTTACATTTCTTTAATGTTAGCTTCACTGTCACTTGGAGCTGGAATATTTTGCATTGCATGCCCTTTTGATAAGCACACTTTCCCAAATACGGACTTCATTAATGATGGAGGACTTTTTTAAAGCTTAACATCAAGAAGGCTTTTAACAGGCTACTGTAAAAGGATTTTCCAGTTTTAGTAAGAATTATGACATTATTCATCATTCTAACAACACATTAAGCACAAAGGAAAGCTTTCCTACAGTCTCAATAACATTTTCCATAATACCCTCTTCTAACTGCATGCAGGTGCATGTTTTCAGCCACTCTCCACAGTTCCTTAACAATCATTACAAATCCCACTTATCTAAACTAGTGATTAAAAACCTTTAAGGGGAAGCTGTTTAATTAAAAGTAAAGTAGACATTTATTGTGTGTTTAGTGTGCCAATTTTGCTATGACCTAAGAACCATTCCCTAATTAAATTTTGTAATTCTTTCATACATTACAACTACAATATGATAATGCAGAAGAAACATAACAGCTAATCCAAAACTCCTATGTGCATTTCTAAAGTATTAGGTTGGCTAAGTTTTAAAATCTGAGACTGGATTTTGCTCCTGTCAAAATCTGTAGGGATATATTTATATTTTTCCCATCAACTTTAACAAAACCAGAATGACACCTGTGGAATCATGGTCACAATTCATTTACACACATTAATCTAAATCTGTCATCATTTCTCTGGTTTCAGTGGAATCAATCTGGATCAATAAAGTCATTCTCTATGTAGTATTTTCTACAGCTTAGAAATGTACATTTTTGTCACATATTTTCATCAGTTTCATCACATATGCATACACGTATAGAGAACTTGTCACTCACTGCCTTCACAGTAATGTAAACCAGAAATAATTCCACTGCTATGTATACATTTACACCAGAAATGGTGTAAAATCAAATTGCCTAAGAGTATGTGCTCACTCACTCACTGGATAATACACATAGTATGTATGCATTTGTGCATAGTATACGTACTTCCATACTTATTCACATTAAAACATGGCAAGCCTTGAGGTCAAAATGCCACCTTCTTCAGAAACCAGGGATGTTTGTGTTCTCTCAGTAATGCCATGATGAATCAGTCACTTAAAACTTTACTATAAAACACGAATCTGACTGCAGTGCCTTGCGAGGCACAGGACAACTGACAGTGACATGAGAACACACCTCTCTTGTTCAGTTTTTATCGTTATTACTTTAACGCTGACATTTGACCTCTTTAGCTGCTTGTGTGTAGTGAAGTGTTCCTGGCTCACACCTGGTGTTGGTAATAAAGCACAGCATGCATAAATAATGAAGATATGTTTGTGAAACTTCACTAAGTGGCAACTGCCTGTGACAGAGATCCCGCTACTAGCACTTACTGCTGTAAAGGTTTGTTAATGGAGGCTGCTCAGCAGATGACAAAATGACCCAATTAAAGTTTATTCCAAATGACATCAGGGTCATAAAAGGAAACAAAAGAGGAGGAAATGGCTCTGGTGTGTTGAAAATATATTGCAATGCGTATTATTACATCTGCACTTTTTTCTATCACAGGAGGGCTTCATATTCACTTAAAACAGTATCTATTGAAAGCCAAGTTAATGAAAAGGGCAACTTTTGGCTAGACTGAAAAACAGTGGCTTGTGACACTCTGCTGGACATGCTTTTCAGGAAAAGATCTAGTTGGGAAGTCTTTTGAGATTGGGATAGGACATGACAGGATTCTCCTGCCAGATACTGGATCAGAGACTTTCCAGATGAGCAAAGGATCTCAAATTCAAGTAGTCTGTCCATCTGTAGGGAAAAGCTCTCACATATGCAGCAAAGTCCTTCTAATGCAAGGTCTGTCATATTCTGATTTATTCTGAGATTTCTTGATGACGGCTGAAACTGTGGGCCCCTTGAGGACTAGACATATGGCCCAATTTACAGAAAAGTTATTTGCTCCTAAGTGCCCCTTCCATTGGAAAAGAGGAAATGTGTGTAAATGAAAGGAGACTGAGGTGCTCCAATGAGAAATCAGCAGGCAATAAAGTGTCAGTGATTTTGAGCCACCTGCAGTTAATTTTCCATTGGTTCCAGTCATCACCCTGCATAGGGAAGGAGGAAAGACTATTTCACTGGATTTCTTTTGCATTCAGACACCACTGATGCCTTGTGATGTCCCTAATGCATCAGTAGGGATGAGAGAAGTCGTGTGATTCTTTTTTTAGGCAAAAAAGAGAAGCAAGGAGAACCTGGGATCAGACCATAGGTACCACTTAGGTGCAGGTAAAATGAAATTAGATCAGCTCACTTCTGTCTGAAAGACTGCAAGCCTGGAAGTCCTAGAAACACTCGTTACACAGTGCAATATTAGAATATTTAAGGGCACTTTTCATTTAGGACATTGATTTACAGGCATTTTAAATCCTAGGAAGCCAAGAAAACCAAGGACACAGAGAAGCATCACTTTGAGCACATCAGTTTCAGTCAACTGACTGAGATGCAAAGTCCTACCACTCAAAGGAAGGGTGCCAGAAATTGGCTCCAATTAATTCAGCTTCACTATGACTTTTTTCCCATGTTATAGTTGGGAAGAGTGATGATCTTGCATTCCTGCTAGCATCCTTTAATAATTTACTGCTGTCCTAGCTCAGACAGACCGCTCCTCTGCCCCACTCAGGTTTGATTTGTGAGGAATTTAATCTTTCAGGAAAGTTCATTTTCAGGAACTTGTTGGGGTTTTTTACTTTACATTGCTTCATACTCGGAGCTAGTATTCAATCAAGTGCTATTTTGCAGACAAGGAGCAACAACCTGTTGTTGCTTACATGCGCACCTACCCCTCCAGTTTAAAAACACATTGTTAAAAGTTGTAGCAGGTTAGTGTCTGCCTAAGCTGGATGCCTTCAGATTTCTAGGGACTGCTTCCTGTGGCCACAGGAAAGCATATTTTGTCTATTAACTTTTAATATGCAACTTCAACCCTGTAATTACAGTCTTCGCCAGAGAGAAACAATGTTTAGAGAAGAGGGCTGGCCAAACATTTTGTTAAGCTTTCTTGACATATTAGCACATTTTCCAACTGTCTGTGTCTCAAAACATCCTGGGCCACAGGTTTTGTGTTTAATAGCCCTCCGTGACTTTTTTTCCTGTACTAACTGTGCCTGAGTTTTGAACCTATATAAATTTTTGTCACCCATTTTATGCCAGCACTAAAAGCAAGGCAAAATGAACACCAGGCCTCCACAGCCAGCTAGTTTAACACAGAAACACAATTTTCTCACAATGTTTGGGCCTTCCTGTCAAACCGTGTTGCTAATTGGAATACAGTAATCTCCAGCATGAAGATTTTGTTTTGGTAGAAATAATGATGAAAAAGTATAGCCATACTTGCCTTAATAAAAAGTCATCCTATCCTTTCAATATGAAAATGGGCTTTGACCCTTGTTAGCTAAATGAGTTTGAGTGAGAAATTGAGCAGTAATATTTGGGCCAATTAGTCTCTACTACACTGCTTTTCTTGTCAGAGGAAATTTTTGCCTTCTACCTCAGCTCCTTTCTGGTGCTTCTTGGCATGTATTACTTTACTGTGAAGGAAGATCCTTCTCACATTCCAGAAATGAGTGTGTGCCCTTGTAAAATCTACAAGATTAAGAAGTTTGCCTTAAGGCAGTGACTCCTGCCTTAGCAAAATATACTGCAGAGCTGCATATCAACACTTCCTATCACCTATTAAAAAGAGGATCAAAATCCTGAATAATAATCTCTTCAAAACTGGGGATAAATATTTTTTCATTTACACTTGTGTAATATTTCTAGCAGATATGTTTTTCATTTTGTCTTTTGTTTGTCAGCAGAAAAAGAAAACCTGTTGCTGCAGAAATCAATGTTTTGTAATCCCACCATCCTCAATGCGATCTTGTGAGATCACATCTTAGGAAGGAGATGTGTGAGAGAGCCGAACACAGGCAGTTCAGCAGTGTTGCTGCTGTCTCCCAGCTCCTGCTGCCAGAGCCATCCCACGGACCTCAGCGTAACTGCTAACACGCCGAAAGCGGAGCATGTGATCAAATCCTCTCCCAAAAATAGATCCTCAGTAAGCAGTCATCTTTCCTCATCCCCACAGTGTCAGTGTTGAACCAGTGTGATTAGGCAGGGAGGACACTGATGAAGTACAGTAGCAGCAACCTTTTGGTAGAAAAGCAAAATAACAGCCCTAGTTGCTTGCCCTCTTTTCAGGAGTGCAGTGGTATTTATCCAGCATGTGAGAGCTCTTAGCCTCAGCCTTCTGACAAAATTTCTATTGTAGCTAATTATATTCTCCTTATCTACAAACCTCCCATGCTTCAGCTAGCTTGAGTGGAACTTTTCCAACCGAATGTTTTTTCAATGGAAAACTGCTGTTTGATTGAAAACAAAGCTCTTCTACAAAAGTGTCAACTTCAACAAAATCTGAAAAACAATTACAACTCCTTCAGTAAGGTTAAAATACCCTGCATTAACCTTTTCAGAACAGTGACTCCATTTTTCATTTTGAAATGACTCCTTCAGATTGCATTATATTTTAAATTGAGATTAAAGACGGGTTGAAAATGAAATTGTTTTGAAAATGTCACTTAAAGCAATTTGATTTTATTCTGCTTCAGAAGCAAGATAAATCTTGAAATCCTGAAATTTCCTGTGAAAAAGAAATTTTGTATCCTTTGCAGCTTTGCTCATTTGCTTTTGGTTCCATGCTATGGTGCATCATTACTGTATTCATTAAGGAAATTGTTGCATATTCTCCACATAAGACTTGTATTTCAGTCACGGTGACTGTAGCTCGGTCCTATAAAGAAACAATTTTTTCTCTCTCCCATTGCCATGAAGTCTTATGCTGACCTTCTATACTAGCATGTGTAAGAGCTCTGATCACTTGCTCTTACAAGTGAACTGCTTCTAACTTTTTAAAAATATCACATATCACAGCCTGAACAGCGTGTCACTGAAATCCAGTCACATATTTCTGCTCTACATATACTCAAGGAAAAGAGAAAGAAATCAATACACAAAGGTTCTGATGAAAAAAGCTTCTGAAATTTTCACAGCTGGGTGTCCTCTGCAGAGCATGTCCTGTTCCTCCATTCAGATCATACTTCCTATATAACTTTGGCTGCTGGAGTGAGTACCACGTACCAAGACAAAGGGAGGCTCCAAAACACAAGGATTTACAAGTTATTGAGAATATCTGGAATTGCATGTAAAAGCAAATTCCGACACCACAAAGTTACTTAAACTGCTATTGTAACAGTGAAGTTAGTAGAGGGTGCCAAACATCCTTATATGACTTTCGCTTCTGGATGGTCCTTTAGGGCAGAGCAAAATGCAACAAATTAGTGTCAAGAGAGTGGTCTTTGGTGCCAGTTCAGGATGAACTTCAGGAGACACAACGTCTAATGCTGTCTGTCTTAGTACAAGGAAGGGCTCTGTGTCCTTGGCACCTCTGAAAGCATGTCCCACGGATTGTGCTCACCAATTCTCACTGGAATAAAATGGTCTTAACATCTGGCCTCAGTCTCATCTGAAATGCAATGGGGAGAATAATGCCGAAGTATTTCACAGAGTTGTCATGAAGTTCAGTAAGTGGTTGAATAAAGTTTGCAAGTACATACCATTCACAGAATCTCACCAGCTGAGGATCCGTCCTTGAATGCTGATTTAGAAGTACATATTCTACTTTAAACAAATCAGTCTACTTCTAAATAGTTCTTGCTTGAATACTGGATTATGAGATTTAGGAGCATCACAGTGACACAGTGGGTTTGTTAAGATCCACCGAAGAAAGTACTGGTAAAGCTGTAGTACATAAAAACAGGCCTGGCATTAGAGAACACCTGCAGAAGACAGCTAGAAAGCCTAAGTCCTAACTCAGACTTCATTACTGCCTTATCTCTTTAAGTTCATGCCAGTTAGTGCATTTTGGAACTCATGCATCTGGCTGATGCATAAACCACATGAGGCAGAAATGTTGTGTCCATATTTGTCATCCATCTTAGGCTTTCTAAATGCTTGGACTGGACGAAAGCTACGATATCCGAATACAAAACAGGCAGTATCACAGCTCCTTGTAACAGGGGTACAAGAACTGAGGTCACCATCACTGGTAAATTATGCTCTGACAGCACAAACATTATCAGCAAACACTCATTTATCAAAGCAAAATCATTTTTGTGAAAATATATCTGGTTTGATACATCCTAATCAAACCACAGGTGTGGTTCTGATGGAGAGTTACCTGCCAAGAAAGATCCCCTTAGAAATCCAAGCAACCTAGGCTCCCAAAGGCAGGGACAGGATTTCTAGTCACACCAGGCAGCCACGGTTCCCATATTGTCCGACTCCTAAAGAGTCAGCTCTGAAGTCCTTCATGTCTTTGCCTTACTATCCTTCTACTAGAAATGGAGGTCTCTAACTGACATCTTGCAGGGGAATTCTGAAACTTGCTGGTTTTTCATTTGGGTGGTTTGATGCTGCCAGATGAAATCTTCCTTAAACAAGCAGGAAATATTTAATGCTGGACTGTTTGCATATTTCTGTAGAACACAAAAGAATACAAACCCATACCCCACTCAAAGCAATCAGTTTTGCTAGTGAGTCTAATGGATTTCTAAATCTTTTCTTGAAAAGAATCTGGTTAAAACTTCTTATGGTTCATGGTTACCTTCTAACACAATTTTATGAGGTGGTCCACCTGAAAACTCTGGTATCAGCTCTTCAACCTGAACTCAAATAATACTCTAGGAGGCTTTGTTAAATTGCTTCAGATAATATGCTCAGCAATGTACAGACCAAAATTAGGTTGTCTATGAAATTAATTCATATTAAATGGTTGCTTTAATACCAAATGAAAAAGTAATTCTTCCTCTTCCTTTCCCCCCTCAGACTTCCTCACGCATGACTGAAGTTTCACTTAGGCTAAATCATCTCGGTGGTATATGGGGGGAGGAGCATAGTTCTTTCATCCGTTTTGCTCTTCATGTGTAAATTGTCTAATTACTAATCAAAAATGCAGTTGGATTGTAGGAACGATTTCTTTATTCAGTCAGAATTATAAAGTAGCAGATTTCCAGAGGAACTAAAAAATATGCAAGTCATGACAAAGTATTGATTGCATAATAATGTGATGTCAACAGCGCAGAATAATCATGTTTGCAGGTGGGAGCTTTACATACATTATACAGCAAAGGTTTTACTGTTGAAATGGAAATATAAATCGAGCAGTATGTATTTCTAGAAATTAAAGTATTATTCACATAGTAATACCCATCCTCTACATCATGATAAAGCATTATGATCTCCCTCCTGGACTGACTAATGAAAAAAGGAAAAATTCAGTGTTTGGAATTAAATCTGATGTGGATGACATTTAAGGTCATGAAAGGCAATCTTAGTTGTACTGAAATCTTTTAATCTTATTTGCAGATTATTCCATCAGTGGCTCCCTGGAGTTGCAAAAGGATTTTATTCTCATATCTTTATTATTTAATTGAATGTTGAAAGTGTAACATATTGTAAATTGCTCTTAATTTAAAAAAGTACTTTCTTGTCTCAACATCATAGCATTTGCACAGCTACAGGAGTACTGACTCAGAAATATACCTGGGCAAACTCAATAGTGGCATATGAAGTGGTTGGATATAATTAGGTAAGGAAATTACTATAGGGGGTGAAGTACATAATCATACTTAATTGTGATTCAACAGATGTTCAGAATGACTGTAACTTACACCAGTCTGATGTAACAGCCAAATTTGATTTTATGTTATATCAGGATGCAATTCCCATTGAAATCAGCAGGTCCAAATAATTAGGTGACAGACTACAGAATTCTGTAAGCAGGAATGCATTTGGCCCTGTTGCAAACACTGTGGCAAATTAGAGGGTCGTTGGTAGGTTTTTCCTCATCACGGTCATCACCTTTTGTACAACTTGCTGTTTCCTTTCCTTAGTGATGTTTAAGAAGTTGCTGTTCTTCAAACATATGTGAAATGCTTGGACTTCTTAACCTCTAACACCTCTCTAAGGACTAAATTTCTCATTCGGCAACTGAATTCACGACATCTTTCCAAACAGTCTGAGCAGCCAACCCAAGAACAGTTTCTTGGCTCGACTAACAGACCACCAGCACTGAGTTCAGAACAAGTCTGAGGTCCTGTCTTCACTCAGCGTGAACTGAAAGTTTTCTCATCAAAGCTGTATCAACAAAGCCAAAACCTTTTCCTCACTGTTTTTTGTTCTTACCTCTGTTCACCTGGAAGTATGATCCATGGTTCCTGCGTTAAGGTAAAGAATGTAGCTCTCCCTTGAATGACAGGAAGAGACAACAATGGGAGTGGCTTTAACTTTCATGTCTGATTCAATACTGGAGAATCCCACCACAAAGACAATCTGTACCTGATTTCTAATCCCTCTCCTACACAGGCCAGACAGTCTGTGTCTAAAGGCACTTCGTGTGGGTTTGAAGATATTTTGGAAAGACACTAGAGGGTATGGGACAAATTGTCAAGGAGTGACAGCAGAACTTCAGTGATGAGGCTAAGCACGAGCAGACTCCATACTTCAGTGATCAGCCATGGCAGAAGTCCTCTGAGTAGTTATTTCAGCCATCTAACACCAAGCATTCCAGCAGACCCTCTTTCCTGGCCTGGTCTCCCCTAGGCAGGAGAATCCAGTGGAGAAACCCCACTGTGCATGTCCATTGATGCTGCACTACCTGAAAGCCAGGCAAAGCTGCAGAAGCCTTTGACACCAGTAGTGGCACCTGCAGGATCCCTGAGTTCTGGAGGTGAGGCCACCTCTCCCTGAAACCCGTGTCATTGCATCTGCAAAGGAGCCTAGTACAGTGTTCTCTCACTACCTACTTCCATGCGCTTCTTGTAGGACAATGTGATTAATTTATTTCCTGGCCACTGCAGAGCTATCTCTGGTAGGTATTTATACAGCAACAATTGCAAGCCACTTGTGCGTAGGTATTTATAGAGCACCAATCACATGCAGTTGTGCCTAATGACTGATATTAGCATGATGTGTCAAATACAAGATCTTTCTCTGAAAACAGCAGGATCCAAACAACTCGGCTAACGAAACAGGCAATGTGGAACACGTACATGGCACCACCTTGCCTACCCTATTTTTGACCGTTAAAATAAATTATATGGATCTCAAGTACATGAAAATAACGCAACAAGACTATCTAACTTGTACGCATGTCAGTGTCTCACAGCAAGGCTTACAAGAGGGGTTCTTTTCCCCAAAAGCAAACCCTTTGCATAAATCATCTTTTTGGTGATAAACTAAGAGGGCTGCTGCTAGCGCTCAGTGCAGGGGAGAATGGAGCAGCTGAGCTCTCCCTTTTCCGACGGGAGTGCCTGGGTTCACAGCATGGTACTGTCCATGCTCAGGCAATGTCCACATTGCAGCATGAATTAATGTCCAGTACCTGCAAGGGAGGTGGACATTAGACCCATTCTGTGCTCTGGGAAATGGTGAAGCTAAGCAACCTGCCTTGTGTTGCAGTTAAGTGATCAGCCTTGTGTTGCAGGCAGAATTTGACACACAGAAAGAAGGACTAGCAGGACAGCACTGCCATCACGGCAGTCCCTCCTTCCCCTGTGCAGCTTCCCTCTCCCTCTTCTAGTCCCCACAATTAAATAAAATTGAGGTTGTTTCAAAGTGAGTAACTTGCACTGGGTTACATGGGGCTGATTTATTAAGTGAAAATATTGTTGATATCACTCTTTCATAGAAGCAGAGACAGGGAAGCAGATGAGAGGAAGCACCAGAGATACACAGATGTAATCCACACTTGCCCAGAGAACAGAAGGACATACAAATTGTCATGCTGGTGCAGGACAGTTGTCTGGTTTATTTGTTATCAGTCTGTGGCACTGGCCTGTACCAGGTGTTTTAGTGGAACACTAGAAATGCCACTGACGTTGACTGTAAAATTACCTGCCCATCAGGGAAATCTTTTTCTAACCGTAAGCAGTCAGTGGTTGGTCTACAACCTGCTGGTTCACCTCCTCTGTCTTTGTATATGCTTCTGTTCCTCTCTAGCCTAACTGTGAATATAATACATTAAGTATCTACAAATTCATCAGAAATCTACCTAATGGATTGAATTCACAGTTTTAATGAATCTAATACAGTGTCTCTGAGAGTCAGATTCTGCATTTGGAAATTGTGCTTGTGACACATGATATAGATGCATTTATTTTCTTTGAGAGCACACAAAAATATACTTGAGCCAGAAATCTCCCACTGTGGGGAAAGGTGGCTCTTTCAACTACAGATATTCCTCTGCATCTGACAGAAAAAAACACAGTATAGCTACTCTCATGGATAGATGTTGCAACCGACGGCTTAGATTCTTAAGCATTTTTGCGAAGAGGTGTGCGTGACTGGGTGTTACTTTGAAATCAAGCCCTGTGTGCCTGAGAGAGAGAATAGAGGTGTGCAAGTATAGTTTTCAGATCTTTATGGACATATCTGTGTAGTTCTGTATACAGTTATTAACTATACATATATATATATATATATATACACGCATGCACACACACACATGTACAAAACTGGTGCATTCAGGAAACAGACTCCAAACTGGGAAATAAAACTCTTCCTTTATTCTCACAAAGGGGGGTGGGAATAGATTCTGCAGTATCATTCCTGTTAGCAGAGAGAGGCAGGCAGCATGATTGACTGATCAATTGATTTTGATCACAATAATGGCAGAGATTTTGCTACAATGGCCAAAATCACGAGTTGGGAGCATTCTTTAAGTAAATGTTTGCGACCCAAAGGTGATACTTTACAAATTTTATCTGAGTCCCTCCCGCTATCACCATTACCACTGGTTTATACCTTTCAGTAGTAAAAAAAAAAAAAAAAAAACCCAACCAGAAAGTCAATACTACCACTGCCATTTTGGTTTACCTTGAGTGAAAGTGCTGTCAGGTGACATTAGCAAAGGAATCAAATGCACATACTTGAAAAGGTATGCTATTGTATGGCCACATCATGAGCAGTTCAAACTAAAAGGTGTGCCTTACATATATAAAATATATATGCAAAAGGTATACAATAATATGACTCACTATCAGCTGCTGGAGATCTTAAAAAGCAAAGCAAAGTGTCAGGATATAATTTTTTTTTTCTTTCATTTTATTAATAGCATGTCCAAACAGAGCAACACTGCCCCTTCACATATTAGCCTTTGTGCCAGTTTATGCCTAGAAACTTTTCAAATAAACTGATGTTTCATGCTACATTCAGAGAAGAGAAGATTTAAATAGGATCCGCAGGTTTGATATATCTAAATCCTCCAGAATCTTGTTTTATTACTTGGAGTCTAAAGCTTTTTTAAGAGCCCTACCTTGCACAACTCTTTATGGAAAATAAAGCCTGTAATTTTTCATTTGTTAACTTCTGCAAACTCACTGCTAACATTTCCAAAACACTTCTTTTCTCCCCACAGTCACACACTGGCCTCTTCTCTCTGTCCATGTAATCTCCCTTCCCATCATCTCCGTTTCACCTTTTTGCCCTTGCCACTATTCTCTTACTACTCAAGTGGCTCAGAGTCTCCTATCTATTTTCCCAAACTGCTCTTTTCCTTCCTTTTAATAGCGCTTCTTTACCAAGTATTCATTATAGGCTGTGCTTTCTGTGCTTTCTCCTGTTCCTCTACACATCTCTGAGTGATTTAACCCAGGCTACGCTATATGAACTAACACACATCGTCTCATAGCAAAACCTATTCCAGCATGTTGCATATTTAATTTGTGAAAATTCACAAGTTACGGAAAAAGTAAAATGCCAAGAAAGTTTTTTGCAGATCCCTCTGTCCAATAGTGTCTTTCAAAAAGATTCAAACCCAGCAGAAACCCCAACCTTAGCACATACTTAGAGCTTTCTCCCGTTTCTGCAGCATGTGACATAATGGCTTACATTGAAAGGCCAACATACTTATCTTGAGATTTGACGATCTTCCTCAGTGTGGACTTCAGAATTTAAATGTTTCCATGCTCCCTTATCTAACACTTTATTCTTTCTCACATTCCTGTTATTTATATGGGTGCGCAGTCAGAGTGGGTTAGCCAAAATCATTTATGGAAATGTATGCTGCTTAGTTTTCAAAAAGATTGTATTTCAGCTATCCTTATTTCAGATCACAGCACATGGGCTATCATTTAAAACTTGCAAATACTCAGAGAAATAGGGACAACTCCGCTAGCTTTGGTAGTAAAGGTGGTATCTAGCACAGACTGCATAAATGTTACATGCAAGCGTGAAAACACATACAGGATTTGCAAAATATACAAGCATTTTTAAAAACCCTTGCATTTGAAAATATCAGAGGTTCCTTCTAAAGGGAAGCTAGAGTGACACAGAGAGAAGCTGTTTCCTAATCAGGTGCTGCCTGTACCCAAGCAGGGTAATCTAATTTGCAAGTAGGTGACCTATATGTCTGGACATACCTGATTATTTATTCATCTAATCAAATTATATTGTGTCATTTGACGATAGGATGTACACAGTGCTGACACGATGTTATTTTTTGTCACCAGATAAGGGGAATTGATTCTAATCTATATTACTTTTGTTAGTCATCAACTCTTACACCTAGACCAGCCAAGGGAAGCATGAATGCATTTTGTGAAGTTCAATAGCACACATATCATTAGGTCATAGTAAAGATATGCATCGTTGAACAAAAAAAAAAAAAAAACAAAAAAAAAAACAGTGCCCATCATCATTTGATCAACTTTCTCTATGTACCAGTAGTTTAAGGGTGAAAGCGCCCTTCTGCCCCTCTCCCACCAGCCAGTGTGATGTACTTGCCCATTTCTACTTCTCCATTTTTTCCCTTCTGTCATCATCTGGTTTTAGGAAGAGACTACTGCGTGTTAGAATACATCTTCTGAGAAACCTTGCCTCTTGCTATCCTCCCAAAAGCACTGAAATCTTAGGAATACCCTCTGCTCCCCCGTGTGCACTTGCAATGCCTGTTTTATAATTAATTTCAAGTCCTCTGTCATAACCCGGACAAAAGGTTGTCTTTTTTTTTTTTTTTTTTTTTTTTTGATTGACTGATTTCATCCTCTAACCATATCTACTGCAAAGGTCAGTGAACAATTCTTCTGAGATACCTGCCGGGGGGGGACGGGACTCATGGGGGGTGGGGGTGCCTGTGCGACCTGGTGAGGAGCAGCAACTGAGGCCTCAATAGACCCTCGATATTTATCACATCCTCCCCCCCCTCTTTCTTTTCGATAACCCAGTAGGTTATTTCAGTGGGGAGGAGGAGCAGAGAGAGAGGGTGCCGAGGACTCAGTGGGAGGAAGAAAGCTTTCAAAATATGTAATTATGAGCCGCTCAGAGAGCGGGCGAAGCCTCCCCTGAGAGAAGGGATGGGAGGGCGATGACAGTAATCGTCGTCGTTGTTGCTCCCACGGGTGGGGGGCTCTGGCCCCGTTCCGCGGGAGGAGGGGGGGCCCGGGGAAGGACAGGCGTCTGGTCGCGACTCCCGGTGTCGAAGCCGCCGGGACTCACCGCTGCCACCTCCGTGACCCTTCCTGCGCCACCGCCGCGGGTGGGAGCTCGGCCGCCCCACCGCACCGCGGCCGCCTGCGCCCCCCAGCCCCCGGCCCCGCTGCTCCGAGGAAGGCCCGGGAGAAGGGCGGGGGGGGAGCGGCGGCCCCGCGGCCGCCCGGGCCGAGGCTGCTGGAGGGCGGCGAGGGGAGACAAGGGGGTCCCGGACAACTCGGGCGGCGTTGGCGGCAGCGGAGCGGGGCCCCGAGCGTGGCACCAAGCCGACGGCACCGGGCGCCCCAGAGGAGCGGGCGGCCGGGCCGGGGCCGCCGCCGCCCCACGCCTGTCTGCCACGGGCGGGCGGCTGCGGCCGCGCTTCGGCGCGTCCCGGGGAGCGACCGCGCCTCGGCGGCGGCCGGCCCGGCCCGGCCCGGCTCCGCCCGGCTCGGCCGCCGCTTGCTGGGCTCTAGCCGGCGCTGCCCCCCCGGCCCGCTTTCCCCTAAAGGGTGCCCGTGGTGGAGAGCGTCTTCTCCCCGGAGCAGCCCTCCCCTGGGGCGCTGGACGGAGTAAATACAACTTCAGCTGCCGCGGCCGCTTTCAGCCCTTTCCTTCCTTCCTTCCTTCCCTCCCCCCACACACCCCCCACACTCCCCCCCCGCTCGCCTGAAAAGCGCAAACTTGCGCTGAAATGGCACCGCGACTGGTACGCGAGTCTAACCAGCCCATTAAATACGATCAACGTACCGTTTGCATGGAATGAAACCTTTCCCAGTCCTGATTGCTCCAAAGGGGAATCACGTCCTACCTCCCACCTTCCCAATCTTCATTCTCCCAGTGTACACACGCTTGTAATTACTGGTGATTGTGCTAATGCAGCCCTGAGCAAAAGCTCGCTGGTGCTATGGAGAGGGAAGGCAAAGGAAATACCGTTAATTTAAGGCATTATACATGTGGATTATGCTCGCTCTTTTTCTACACCACCCTATAGATACTGCACGTTAAGCATCAACCCAAACATCAGCGCCTCGTTTCCTAGTCTCCTTTTTTTTTTTTTTTCTCCCCTTGGGGCTTTTTTTTTTTTTTTTTTTTTTTTTTAACGGATCACCAGGTGATCTGGAAATAAATGATGGATCGCTTCGTGGACCGGCGAAAAGAAAGTGAGAAGACGATTTGTTAGTCCTGACTGTAACCGAGGAAAATGCTGCCTGATATCACTCCTGCCGTGATTGCTTCTTACATAACTCTGTATTCGCCGCCGACCGCTTCGCTCGGGGGGGACAGGGGGGACACGACGACCCGAGTATAATATCACGTCGGGCCTTCTTCGCACTTGATTCCCCTCCTTCAGGCGAGCGGCGCTTCGAAGCGTGATCATTAACTTCGGTGATCATCATTTGGTTTCTTTTGAAGGAGGCTGAACGGTCTTTTTCTCAACCTTTTTTTTTTTTTTTTCATTTGTTCAGATGACATTCCCTGTTCCGCTGGCCCCCGCGGCGTGCACACACACACGCACACACACTCACACCCCTTTTCTTTTCATCATCAGCAAATAAAGATTAGGTGGGCAGATTATAGAAAGCGTTTTCAGTCCTGTGCTGATCTTTATTCCAGAGCCTTTGTGATGATATTGATGATGATGATGGTCAAGTGGACAGTTTGATTTTTGTGTTTGGAGCTAGTTATAAAGAATCAATATTATATCAAGGGGTAACTTTCGTGATAAAGGACTTTAACCACTCCGGCTATTCATCATAAGTCTGTAGCAAGCAGATAGGTCAAAAGAAATTATATTGCACTAAAGAGTGTGTCTTCTTATCTCTCCTATACCAGGGGAATAAGGGACAAGCCGATCGATACAGTAGCTGCTGTATACTTCTTGCAATTATCAATAGCTGATTTCGTCTTTTGAGGCCTGCATCTATTAATACAAACTAATAATAATCTTCTGAGCATATCTGTAGCCAAGGGGATGGAAGTTTTTATACCTGACGGCACTATTTATACAGCTAGAGTTAGCGAACAATGTTACATCGTTTCTGTGTGTGTGCGTGTGTGTGGTATGCATATATATATACATTTTAATATTCATCTCACTTGTCATTTTCGAAAGCATACAGATTTTTCCAAAGGGGCTCAAAGCACTGACTCTGTACGCCCGCTGTATTCCTCCGTGTACTTCCTGGAGTATGTGCTGACAGACATGCGTCGCAATACAAATACCGTGCTTTAATATACACGGCACCTATGCATCTATATGTGGGCATGACGTGTATGTGTGAGCTTAAATATATGTTGCCTTGATAACATCCCCACAACTGTGTGTATTACAATCATCCCACAAAGTATTTAAAATTGTTGGTTAACTTATTGTGTCATCTGTTAAGTTAAAGGAAGGAAGTGGATGGTAATTGGAGTTCGCTAAGTGTGAACATAAGCTTTTGTGTATATGAATCGATGTTTATTTAGATCCAAGGGTGGCATGATATTAAATAAAAGGAAAAGTAACGTAAATGTTTAAGGCAAAACGTTTAGGCGTGGTTGTGCTGTAGACTGGTTCTGTAAATCTCGTGGTGGGGCTAGTTCCTTTCCACAAAAAAAAAAAAAAAAAAAAAAATGTAATAGAAAAGAAACATCTTTATAATTGACATTTGACATGCTGTTTGGGTTAGGCTGTGGTAGACCAAGCACAGATTTCCCTCTGATGGAAACATTTATCATCGTGATTGCTGCAGAGTGGCAGGTGGTGTTATCAATTACCTCTTCTTACCAATAATAATATTAGTATGGTAATATCTTTGCTCATGTGAGAACGAATTAGCGGTCAGTTGTTGCAGCTTTAAACAGACAAAATTCTGCTGGATTTAACCCCAGGGTCCTCAAACAAAAGTTGTGGCGCAGAAAGGGGGTGGGAAGATGCTACTTCAGCTTGCCGGGAAGAGTAGGAGATGATAGAAAACAAAGCCCCAATAATTGCACGCCCCTTCGAATAAAGTTGCTGAGCAAAATAATAACTATAAAAGACAGTAGATGGATTGCACGAAACGTCAGATCCATCTTATCCGCGTGTTGGTAACTTTGAAGGGTTTAAGAACAACAACCTCGTATAAAGCGTAAGTGTAGACAGAACTACTTATACGCTCTTTGCAGAGTCAATCTTGTAGATAAGCTTTCTGAAGCTTTTTATTAACCCTGAATAAGGATGAAAATTAAAGCAAACGCGTAACCAGGTGTCCCATTAACGTAAAAAATAAAGTACTAGTTGGTAAATAATATTATTAAGCAGGCAGAATAATAACGTGTCGCTTCTGACGACGAAAACATCGCAAAAGAAGACGACGATTAACAAATTAGATTTAATTACGGAGAGAAAAACAACTTTTGCTTCCCATCACTAGTGAAGTATTTTAGCGGACCCATCAGTCACGGCGGGGGGGAGGCGAGCGGGCGCGGTTTGCGCCGGGACACGCGTGACTGCCGGCCCCACAGCTGCCGCGCACACCTGCGCGGTGCCCCGTCCCCCGCTCCTCTGCGCGCACCTCCCTGTGTGGGCGCGCAGAGATTTACGCGGTAAGGGATCCCCCCCACCTCCTCGCCTCTCCGCACCTTAGCGGCCGTGGTTTTCGCAGCCCAACTTCAGCGACTGCGTCATTTTTATTTTTTTTTTCCCGCCCTCGAGTCAGGAAGATTAATTAAAAGGTCCGTGGAAAACTTTGCGGTGTAATGGGGAGCCGGGGGGGAGGGGGGGGTGTGTGTGAAGGCAGGGGCCGGAGGAGACGCGTATCACTTCATAACTTTCCACTCGCCTCCCGAGCCCTCTGTACTGTCAGGGTTTTCCACACAGCTCGGGTAGAAAGTTTCCCCCGGCGATTTGCGCCGGTCCCGGCGAAGCGTCCCGGCGGTGCCCGGCGGAGCGGAGGCTCCGCGGCGCGTCCCCGGCGGGGGGGGCGGGAGGGGGGGGGGGGGCAGCAGCCGCGCCGCCCGGCAACTTGCTCAGCGACCCCCGCGCGGCGCGGCGGGTTTTTTCTCCGAGAGGAAAAAGTGGGAAGGCGAGCGGCGTGAGGGAAAAGAAAACCATAAAATGTATCACTTGTAACCCTAGAATATGTTAATGTCAAGAGATACAAATCTGGTAATTATGCCTTTCTTGCCTGTTGTGTTCTCCATTGTTCATTAAACATTAAAGACGGGATTATTTAATTTTCCACTTAAAGATTCTCTCACGTTCCTCAAAATCATATTAATTTTCAATCATTTTACTTTTCACAGAGGACAAAGTTTTGGTTTTATAATGCTGTCAACGAGCTGCCTTATTTTATTTTTATTTTTCCTTCCACGTCGCGCTATAAGAAAGGCACTTTTAAACCGCTCTTCAAGAAATCGTCTGCTGCTGGGGGGACTACCAGGCACTGAGCAAGAGAAAACGCCAAAGTTTAGGGGGGAAAAAAATGTTGCCTGAGCAACAGCAACAAATCCTTTCAAAAGATGACTGGCTGAAAAATCGACACATTTCTGGTACTACTGCAATTGGGGAGAACGCCCGGGCGAGGTGAAAGTGCGCCCGCTCTCATTCCAGGCAAAGGTTTCGCTCGCCGAGGATGGCTGAGCCCCCTCACCCAAAGGCAGTCGGAGAAAGGTACCTCCCTGCTCTTGAGGGAGAAGCCCTGACTCCAGCTCCCCACTCGCGGCTGCGGTGCTGAGGGTCACTCGGGTGCCCACAGATGCTCGCTTCCACCTGCGCTCCGCCGGCTGCACGGCGCGGCACATCACGCACACTCGCGCGTAACACTAGTGCTATTCGGGGGCGCCGGGTGCGGTAAATACCGACTTCTGACGGGGGAAAAGAAAAAAAAAAAAAAAAAAAGAAAAAAAAAAGCACAATTAATGGGCGCGTCCCCTCCCACTTCATATTAGAAAATTACATCAGATTTCAGCCATGGCGGTCGTCTCCAGATATTTTAAGTGAGACGCTCTCAGTGCGAGCAAACTTTCGGGAAGGGTGGATGCACGGAGAAGGGATGCGTTAGAATTTATGGCCGGTAAACAAGTTTCTTAATTATAGAGCGGGCAGTCATTGCGAGGGGTCCCGTGTACACATCTCGCCGAACGAAGGACTGAAAAGTATACTCGCCTAATAGCTAAAGGGCTCTGATTTGGCGTTTCAGCGTTCTTTCCGTTAAGGGTCGTGCCCGTTTCCAACGAATACCTGCACCGCAGAGATCGCTGACAGTATGCATGTCAGCAAACTGTCCGGAGTGGCCTAAACTGTCGCCTCTAACTTTATTTGGTTTGCCTAGCCACATAAAAGAGGGGAATCAACCGAAAGTCCAGAGACGCGGTATCACGACACACGAGATAAAGCGAGCTATCAGCAGGGAAAGTTTACACAGAGGAGCCTCCCAAAGCAGCCGGGGTCAGTGTGTTTTAAGGACTAGGGCTGGATTACGCGGGCTGGGGTGGGGGTATTAGGAGGAAATCCCTTTCACTGATCCCCGGCCCCAGACGTGGGGCTCCCCGCCGCCCTGCCGCCCCCGGCAAGGTGGGATGCGCCTCCCTCCGCGCCCCAGCCAGGGCCGCGCGGGGGCTGCTCCGCCGAGCGCTTTGCGGGGCGGGAGGCGGCGGGGCGAGCGACGCGCAGGGACCCTTCTACGACTAACAGTTGAAAAAAAGAAAAAAGGGGGGGGGAAAAAAAGGGAAAAAAACCACAGTGGAGGGGATCTCAGAGCCCGCGGGAGGACCCCCCCGCCCCCAAAGCACGCAGAGGCGCGGAGCTGCGCGCCCAGGCCGTGCGCGCAGTGCGGGCCCCTGCGCGGCGCGGTGGCGATCGGCGACGGCCGGGTACATCCTAGCGGCGGGCGCCTGCCATGGGAGCCGGGCTGGCCGCGCTCCCGCCCGCCCCGGCGCAGCGGGGGGCGGGCACCCCCAGCCCCGGGGAGCAGCAACTTGTGGCGGCGGCGGCCGGGGCGCTGGGGCTGCTGCGCGGCGGCGGGGCCGCCCGCCTCCCCGGGGGACGGACGGGGCGGGAGGGGACGCGAAGGCGGCGGGACGGGGCCCCGGCAACTCGTAATGCGATAGAGGGGAAGGCGGGGGTGGGGGGGAAGTCTCTCCCTCCCCCCCCCTCCTCACTTTTACAAAAAAAGGGGGGGCCTGAGAGAAAAGCCGCTGTTGGGAAAGTGCGTGCAGAGAGGGAGGCTCGGAGGCGGCGGGGAGCGGATCGGGCTGCGGGGCTGGGGGCAGCCCCGGCGGCAGCCCCGGCAGCGCGGCACAGGAGGCGGAGGAGGAGGAGGAGAGTAGGAGGAGCCGCCGTGTGACCCGCACCGCTCCCAAACTTGAAAGTTTATCTGCCCGAAATCAACAGCGGCCGCGGTGCGCGCACCGCTCCTCGGCACGGAGCGGAGACATCGACCGGGGAAGCCGCCGCGCAGGGAGCGGCCGCCGGCGCCGCTGCGAGGCAGGCGAGGCAGGGGAGGGGGGTCACCCCTGCGACAACAACAACAGCCACCCCCCCATCCCCCAAATCTGGGAGAGGATCGATACTGTTTGCTGGAGACCAAGGACTTGCTCATCGGCGCACACGCGGGACCGCTGTCATTAGCGACCAGGACACACGGCTGAGCCGGGGGGGGAGGGTGAGGAGTGTCACGAAAAGTCATTCCAACCTGAGAGAGAGAGAGAGAGGGAGAAAGAAAAAAAACTTCCTACCAATGGACAACAGGAAGTGACCACCACCACCAACTGGGAGTCTCTGCTTGGAGAAAGAAGCTGCAAGACAAAGAAGAAGGAAGGAGAGGTGAAAGACAAAACTGCCCAAGGTCTTCTGCGTGTGCGTGCGTGCGCCTTCGAGAGAGCGGAGAACAAAAGTCAGCCGGGAAGGAGAGACAGAGAAAGAGCGACGGAAAAGGAGACAGGATGGAGGAAGAGCTAAAGACAAGCGTGTGAAGATCGAGGGGAAAGAAGAGCAGAGCAACACACACGCACACCGAAAAGAAAGGGAAAAAGAAAAGGCATACACAAAAGTTTCTTTTCCTCCTGGGAAGAAATTACTCACACGCACACAGAAATCAGATGCCTTGCAGATCAACTTCTGCGGAAAGAGAGACCAAGAGAGAAGAGGACGCAGAGTGATGTGAAGAAAGAAAGAAAGGAAGAAAGAAAGAGAAAGGAAAGAGAAAAAAAAAAAAAAAACAAAACAAAAACAAAACAACAACAAAACAAAAACAGAAAAGCGAGCAAAGAGAGCAGAAGGAAGCAGAGCAAAAGAAACTGAGAGCCGGGGGAGGAAGACAGACAGACAGAAAAGCGAAGATCGTGACCTCCCCCAACAAGTGAACCTTGCACATATGTTGTGTAAAGTGTGTGCAAAACAGAGCCCTCCTGCGTGGTGCGTGTGTGTTTCGCTGCCGCCGCCGCCGCTGCTGCCGCCGCCGCCGCGGTCGGTGCCTCTCGCAGGCGGCGCTGCCGGTGCCGGGGAGACGCATCATTTGGCGGAGCGAAGCGGCTAATTGCGGAGCCCCGTCCTTCATTTACATATGCAGCCTGAGTCCGCTGGAGCCGCGCCAATCCGCGCTCGCCCCCAGCACCATTAATCGCCATGCATTATTCACAATCATAATTACAGAGCCCCATGCGCGCTCCGCGCAGCCGCCCCAGCCCGCCGCGCACACCCCGCCGCACCGCGCACACCCCTCCCGGCTGATCCCCCACTCGCTCACCCGCTCACTCCCAGTTTGGTTGGCTGGTTAGCGGTGCTTTTTTTTTTTTTTTTTTTTTGGTTGGTTGGTTGGTTGCCTTTTCTGTTGTTGTTTGTTTGGTTTGTTTTGCAACTCGACTTTTATTTGCGAACAGTTATTTCCAGCCCCCACCCCCCCTTCCCTCGCTCCCAATTCCTCCCCCCTTTCCACCTCCACGTCGCTGATGCCTCTGCAAAAAGCAGAGTCAAGACGGCTCAGTTAGCAGCATGTCTCGTCGAAAGCAAGCGAAACCCCAGCATCTCAAATCGGACGAAGAGCTGCAAGCGGAGGTAGTTTCTGAGCACGGTAAGGGCTCCCGGCGCCTCTTTCTCCTTCTCTCTCTCCTTTTGTGAGTGTGTTTCGGATGGAGATAGGTGGATTTATGGTGATGGTGAACATGGGAGCGCAATTACTCTGCAGCGGGAGAATGGGAATTAGAGCAGCTGGGGGAAGAGGCAGCGGAACTGAGAAGTTAGCAGTTTAGCCAAGTTTCTGCAGCCCACCCCCTGACTAACCATCCCTCCCAGCAGCTCCCCCCTGGCCTCCCGAGCGCTTTTATCGCGGCTGGGCTCGGCGGCGGGGCGAGGCCCTCCCTCCCCACGCACCCGGGTTCGGGCAGCTGCAGGAGCGGGCACCCCGGAGAAGCGCCTGCCTCCTCCTCCTCCTCCTCTTCCTCCTCCTCCTCTCCGCTGCGCTCCCTCTCTCTATATTTTTGGGTACCCTTTTTTCTCCTCCCCCGCTCCCTCCGGTGGAGGAGCCACGTTCCCCTCGCCTTGCCGGCAGGAAAGTTGGGGCGGCTGGGGCCGGGGTGCCCTGCCTGGGGCTGCGGGCTCCCGGGGGGTCCCGCGGGCCGGGGGCTGCCGGGCCCGGGGGCGCGCCCCCGGGGCAGCGGCCGGTGCCCGGGGCTCCTCCCCGCCGCCCCGAGCCGCCCGGCGCAGGCTGGAGGCTGGAGGGGGCAGGGGGGGCGGCTTTCTGGGCCGCTCGCTCGGGCTTCGGGCTTCCCCGGCCGCTCGCCCCCCTCCCCCCGGGAGCGGGGGGCCCGGGGCTTGGCGGCGGGCAGGGGACCCCGGTAGGAGCGGGCAGGGCCGCTCGGGTGCGCGGGGCAGCGGAGGGGGGGTCGTTATTTTCGAGAAGGTTGAGCAGCAGCTTTTCGCCTGCCCCCTCCCTGCGCTGCCTTCCCCCCTTCTCCTCCCGGCTCTGCCGCGACTGTAATGATTATCGGTGGTAGGTGACACGGAGTGCCACCACCGCCACCAGCCCCTGTCGCGCCGGCTGCAGGCAATGGGGAAGGGTTATTTTCTCGCCCAGCCGCCATTCTTTGCTCCCTCCCCACACGCAGGCACACGCACACTTGCTTTTATGCATCTGGGCTGCCCAGGCTACTAGTGAGCAAGTGTCCAAAGCTGGAAAGATTTGGACTGTGCTCCTTATTTCTACTTCGCTGTAATTTTTTCGAGTAGAGGGCTGCACGGGTTTTTTCCTTCCTTATTTTGTTTTTGTTGTTTTTTGTTTTTTGGGGTTTTTTTTTAGTTTTAATTTCCTTGGTATTGCAGCATGCAAAGGCATGCCACAGCCCATACTCACTTTTCCTGGGCTAAGTTAAGAACTTCCACTTGAAAGTTTTTCTTTTGCTCTGTGCACAGGGCCCACTGCTTGCTTAGTTTCTCACATAACCAAGTGGGAGCCCCAATGTCTTCTGCTTTCTGTGTAGGCCCCTTGCTCCACTGTTTTATCCCCCCTCTCCCTCCCTTCAAAAAGAAAAAAAGTCATTCTTCTGCTTCAAAACTATAATGACTTTTAAGTTGCATCTGTGGGGAGAGAAAGGCAGCAAAGTTGAAGCCTGAGGAGGATTTTGACTATTGTATCTGAACTTTACAGCCCTGAAGCTTAAGGCAGCATGAATCCACTTCATCAGGTTAAAACATCTGTCAGACTGGCAAATCGTTAAGCCTCCTGCTCCTTCCCAGGGTATTTGGGGAGCCAGGGAGTGAGTCCCACACTATCCAGGGCTGCTAAAGGGGCCACTCAACCTGCTTCAAGAAAACCCTGGGTGTTGACAATAACAGACGCACAGAGAAACGCTTCCTTCTGTCACAGCAGAGGAGCAAAGCAGTGTATTTTCCTTTTTTTTTTTTTTTTTTTTTTTCCTTAGGAAACAGTGGTTGTGTGAAATAAATTAATGTAGGCAAGCATTAGTATTTTATTATGTAAACAAGATTTGTTGAGCCCAGTCTCTGTTGGGGTAGGTTCTAGGTCTAAGAATTTATCACTAGTGTGATAAACTTTTACATGCTCTGAATCCATTTCAATACAGAAAAATAAAACCCCACTACTTCATTATGACACTCCTGGCGAGTTAATAAATTGAAAAAAATTGTTAAACTAGGTTTTTGTTTTGTTTTGTGAATCTTATCTATGTAGCCATGTCACCCGAGATTAGAACAAGAGATATGCTAAAAAGAAACGCTTGCATATGGTGGGTAGATTAAGGACAAAGAATCTTTTTGTCATGGAAATGTTTTTTTTTTTCCCCTTTTTTGGGGGGTTTTGTTTTGTTTACTTCATCACATAGAATTTCTCACACTTGGTTTGTTTTGTATTGCCCTCAATGACTACATGATCAAATGAATGGATTTATTTCTGCCGAATGAGAAAGACAGTCTTTCCATCAAAAGGACTACATTGCATCCCAGTGAGGAATTTTAAAGCGTTATTATTGTGGTCCCTGAATAGCACAAAATCGGCTTTCACAGCAGCCCTAAAATGCAACAATGTAAATACTTTTCAGCCTTAGAAGGCTGTTATCAAAATGTGCTATGTTTCCTTTTATTAAAACATATTTTAATTAATAGAGTGAAACCCTTCACAGTTAACAATTAACAAGCTAAAGTAGTGCTGTTGGTTTTGCACTTTCATTTGAGAAATGTGAACAAGGTGGAGACAGGATACACGAGTAGAGGGCTATCTAGTGCACATTAGTGTAATGTAAATCATTTACACGTTATATTAGGAAGCTTAACGATTGCTATACTGAAAGCAATTTTATAGGCCAGATATAATGAGCACTCCAAATCTCATGAATTAAAACACTTCTTGTCAAGTCAGAGTTCTTCGTTTCTGTTCACAGCTGTAATCAAGATATTGCTACAGTTCCTGAGCATATTTTGCAACAGGCCAAAAATAGTTTGCACAGTGCAAGAATATTTGTCGGTTTTAGAAAGCAAACTCTTTAAGCAGTATTATTTGATGCATGTAGCCTTTTCACTAATTTGGCTGTTTATCTCCAAATGTGGAAGTTGTTGTTAACACAAGATTAAGCAAATGAAGCCTATTATTTATTTAATGAAATCTGTTTAATATCACCCTAAAATAGATTTTATTAAGTGAAGCATTTCAAAATGAATGTCCCATAAACATAATCCACGGGGTGAAGGGACATTCAGAGTAGCAGGGAGAAGCCTGGCAGTTTGGGGAGCGGAATGGAAGATAAACATTAGGCCAGATTTTAAGCTGACTGGGCACACCATAACTTTCATGCTACCGTTACCACAGAAGTTTTAGAATCAGAACAAATAATTTTATAGCCAGCTTGGGCTGCAGCTAACACAAGTGCATTCAAACAGGGTAGTGTCATGATGGTGAGAAACTGTTGGAAATCTGAAGATAATTACCGATGTCATCAACTACAGATTTACACTGAAAATCCTTTGAAATTATTTGTCAAAACTGAAATGCTAAAAATATATTTTTTTAATAATTTTGAAAAGAAGTGTTAACAAACAGCTGGTGATGATATATTACTTGAATAATTGCACTGTAGAAGAGCGAACAAAAGATACCAATTAAAAAAAAAAACCCACACAACAAAACACTTTGAGATTAGTAAATTAGAAGATGTGATGGAAATCATTTACAAAGCAGCAGCAGAAGGACTCAGATGACTGCCTGTCGAATACAATAATCTGAGTTTCTCAGTAAATGTAAAGCATTGTAATAGCTGGAATTACATTTCTAATACACTTGCCTAATTCAACAGATTACAAACAAATCAGAATTATAGATACAATGCACATGCTTCAACTCTGATTATTTTTTCTATTAAACTGTGGATATAGCATTTATATTTTCAAAGTAGGGATAGTAAAGGGTTGGGGTTTTTTGTAATGCTGAAAAGTGATTCTTAGAGTGTGCAAGTGGAGTTCCGGTAAGGGTGATGACGAATGATGTTTTGGACTTTTTCATGCGAAGTTTCTGGCAAAGATGTATCATTGTTTAGTCTGAAATGGAAGGGATACTTTGTAGTGAACTGTGTAATGACAGTTTTCTAATGTGCCTTTTGCTATCAGTTTTGTAAACATAGGACCTGTGTCCCCCCTGCTCCTTACAACATAGTCTAAACTGATGGATCTTTTTCGTCTGGTCAAGTGGGCTTGGGTTGTGCAGTTCTGAGCAGTTCGTGACTGCACTTGGTATTTTTCTGGAGTGTGTACACAGACACACATGCTCCGCTACAGCAATGATACAGTTCGCTGTGGAGCAGCCAGCTTCATGTAAGCGTGTTCACTCTACCTGCATATACAGAGGGTAAAAACACATTTTGGAGGGACATTCCTATGTACAAAATAGAGGTTATTCCACATCGGTTAGACACCATTGCCTTTAAAACTTGAGAAGTCACAAGCTGCTGTCAGTAAACATAAAACTTAGGTGATTTTTGCACATGTTTGTTCTGAGGCAAATGTAAGAGAAGGTTTTTGTTTTGAAAAATAAAGGCCAAATAGGTATTGCTATAAATTGTCCCTTTGATAAGAAGTAGTAATTGAAATTTTATACAAATAGTTCTGCTATTACGGTAGAGACTTAACATTCAAACTATGTAACATCTGTATTTGTATAATACTTAAAATATTCTGTTTTGAACTGTGTTAGCGATAGGAAAGTATTTAGAATAATAAGGAAACTACAACAATCAGACAGTTTGCTGATGTATGTATAACAGTGAAAGGAGACAAAACTAGGTCAGATTTTATCTGGTGGTACTGGTTTTGAGGAAGTCTCGCCATCTCCTGAGGTAGACAGTAAGGCTTTTTTTTTTTTTTTTTTGGAGTGGGAGGGAGGAAATTTTGAAATGTGTTGGTTTAAATTTTGTGTAATTAAACTATTAATATGCATACATTTAGCTGTTGGAACTTACTTCTTGCCTAAGTAAGAGGAAAAGCTACAATTCAAAAAACAGGTGGCATTTAAAACAAAGAGTAAAAATAAACAAATTAATAATGAGTATTAGTACCATTTCTGAAAAATAGTTTGAGCCCTGGGAAGATTTTCTGTATATGTTTCTTTCATTTGATTTGTTGACTGCCAAGCCAGGACAAGCACATCTGTTGACTATCCATCAGTCAGGACATGAGTCAATCACTTTTGCTGATAATAAACCAGGTCTGGCATGACATTAAAATAGTTAAGTACTGACACATTTTCCAAAATAAAGCATGTAAAAATAATTTCTTTCATAATATTTCATCTGTAAAATAAGAGTAATTTGCTATTTTATTTTTCAGAGGAAGCATCAGTAAATATAGTTCCAGCAGTAAATTTTTATTGAATGGTACATTTCAATGTAAAGGGCCAAAATCCTGTTTCCTTTACCCTCTTAAAATTTCCCTCTAAATGTAGAGAAGGTTTTCCATTAATTAAAAAGAGGGAAGTTAAGCCAAAATATACTTTTAGGAGCTGGTTCAGTTACAGTGCTGTTGGACGTAGAGTACTTTTCTTCTCATTGAGGAAAACCCCTTCGAAATTGGGAAAGCCAGAAAAATAGTTGTTTAAAAGGATGACAACAAACCATAATGAAATGCACTTAAAACCTGTGGGTTTTTTAAGTTGAAAAGTGAAAAGTTAGTGAACTGAAGAGTGGGCCCTTTAGTATTTCCTTGCTGTTGTTAGGGTACACAAAGTGAGCGCTCTTGAACAATATTTCTTATGGGGTAAGCTAAATCTTTAAAAAGAGCCCTTCTGAACCTCTTATTGCCAGTCTCTAATACTGGTTCCAAACACCCCCCCCCACTTTCACCACTCCTCCTGAAAATTTGGACCCTATCACTGGCTGAAAAAGAAACACCTAAAACCGTCCAAACTTCTGACCTGGAGAGCGAGGCACACCGAAATATTTGGGAAGGCTGTTGACCTCCTCCAGGAGCCGCCGGCCGGTCGGCCAGGGTGGGTGCGTGGGGCATGGGTGCAGGAGACGCAGGTGGGTGCTGGGTGGACGGGTGGGTGCTGCTGTGGGTGGCCGGTGGGCCCCTGCAGGAGCCCAGCCCGCAGCTGGGGATGCGGGGGGATTGCGAGGGGATCGCGGAGTGCCAGAGAGCTTCCCCAGGACTCTCCCTGAGGGTGGGTAGTTAGAAGTGCTTTGACAAGGCTTGCTGATTTAACCTTTGCCTGCTTTGCCCTGCCAGGGGTGGCCACTAGATGTCAAGCTCATAATACAATTAGTACATCTGTGCAGTTGACCTTGGCAGCACGGCTTACCACTGTTCTGTTAAGTGTTAACACTGAATTTGAGTGTTAACTAGAGATCCCTCTGAGTTTGCTACATGCTGTACAGCTTATCAAATGCCCATCTAGTTCAGCACAAGTGTTTACAGTTCTTAAAGAAGGAAAAAGGTTTCCTTTTGTGAAGCCCAGCATCTTGAGCTGCTTAATTAACCCTGCAGGTGCCACAGTTTTTTTGTTTCAGTTAATCAAAACCAACTCGCTATTCAAGAGATTACTTCTACTCGTGCCATTTAATATTTTTATTTTATTATTTTATCGAGGTAGTAATGTTCCCAAAGCTGGAAATGATGAAAGCTAATGAATTTGTTTAGCTCTTTATGTGCTTTGCTATCCTGTGCAATACAGCCATATACAGAATGGTAAATGAGCAGAAGGACTGAGCTGCACAACTGGCATCGAATCACTCGGGTTTGCTCTTTCAAGCACTCCTGCATGTGAGTAATTTCACCCGAAGGAGCAGTGCCGTTGAGTCCCGTATGTGTAAGTTCAGTTTTGAGACGCTTAGGAGATGCAGGTTTGGGTCCTCACGTTGGCTTCTCTTATTGTGAGCCTCCAAACACAGATTTGTCCGCGTTTCTGTGGTTGTTCAGAGAGTGGCTGGCTTCGTTCTGCAAGGTGTTAGAGTTATGCGGTTCAAGATGTAGTTAATTATATACTTACCAAAACAGGAAAGCTATGGAGAATCTCGTGCTCTGCTCCTTTCTTCTAGTTGTTTCGGTTTGGTTTGTTTTTCCCATGTCTTTTTCATATCAGCTATGTTAGAAGTACTGACCTCATTTTTTTTTTAGGATTCCAAATAAAACTTGATACATTCCAAATAAACTTAGCTCCTACAAACATCAGTATATTTGCACACAAAATCTATGCAACCCGAAATTAATATATACATGCCATAACATCCAACCCAATAGCTGTTTATAGGATTTTGAAAAACATAATGCAGGTCTTATTTAATATGATATCTTGCGCAAATATTCCAAGCAATTTGTGAAGCTTGCATCTGTTCCACATCTGCGTACACGTAGAAAGGCGCCAGTGTTTGAGATAACGAAGTGCTTCACTGCACAGATTAGAAACTGCAAATGTTTTAAACAGAATACAGTTAGTGCCTGTGCCACAGGTGGCTGTTACTTAACAAATTCTGAGATTTAGGCTACTGAATAGATCAAACCGAGTGTGCCAGGTCAGTACCGGGTTTTGCATAGCAAGAGTGCCCTCCACTGTTCAAATCCATACTAGCAGCTTTTGTGGTCTGAGAAAAAGGACAGAAAATTTTTCTATTGAGTCTGGAATTTCTTCTACATTGTTAAACACAGTAGGGGTCTCTATTTGTCTCCTCCTGTTTCACAGCTTGGGCTCAGTATGTGATAATTCATCTTTCTTTATGGGATTCAAAGCTATCATAAAGAGTTAAAAAGAATTAATTTGCAAGAAAATAAACGTGTTCTAACAATTTAAGAAAACTTTCTTTAAAAGCTCCATCAATTGTAAGAGATGATAAAGCTAAGGAAAAAGTAATACTGTTCTTCTCAAGGATCAATACGTAGTTACAAGGCTACTGTTTCCAAATGAATGTAATTTTGAAAAACAAATTTATGATTTCCTTTAATACATTTTCTTACTTTATTTAAATAGTGCTTGGGTAAAAATAAGTTTGTGTATTCTAATGATAGGAGTAGTAAATGATTGTCCTGTATCGGTGCGCTATACTCAGAGTTTTGTTTATAATATTGCTTGTTTAAAGATACCAAAATGCTGTGAGCTGCACTTTGAAATGGTTATTGGATTTGCATGTGAGAGCATTTTATACATAGTTAGCAGACATTTTATCTTTAGCTGATGATAACAAATGTTTTTTGGTTGGTTTTTTTTTTTAACTTCTTCAGTTTGTACACTGCTTCTCAGTGAAAGATCAGTGGAGTTTTTTTCTTCCTGAAAGAAATTCCTACATTTAGAAAATATTGTCTCAAATATTCAGCTCTGAATGTAGAAATAATAGTAACTCGTACAACACTTTTCCATGTTTTCATTTGTATTATTGCATATAGTCTTAAAAAGAAGCTTCAGAAAATGTTTTACTCACATTTTTGTTGGATTCCTTTACAAGACACTTTTGTTTGAATGCTTCAGGAAGGTATCAGGAATTTGAAAGAGATGAAAGCCTAGAAAACATTGATTCTCTTACCCGATTTTATCCAAGTGTCTTATGAATCATGCATAATTTGAGGAATCTGTGATACAAAGTAACAAAATACAACAAAATACTGAATTGTCAGAGAACATTTCGTTGAAATAGTCTTTATTTAATATAATTTAAAAGGTGATTTTCAGGCTATTTACATGTACAGAACTAGAAGTGATTTAAGTTGAGACAAAATGAAAAGATTCTGGAGCAAAGATGAAACAGTGGAATCAGTTGAAGCTTTATCCAGACTGGAACCAGCTAGTCCGAAGAAAGGGGGCATTTCATAAACAGCATATGTTTTCATAATTAACCTGACTAGAGTGTGATGTTTAATTTCAGTCTGTTTCACAAAAGTAGATGGAAGCCTTTTCGAAGCAGCCATTCATTATATTTTCCCTTGCACATCATGCAAGAGGCTTTTTTTCTCACACAGGGCAGAAAGACATATGCCTGTGATAAAAATTCAGAACTAGTAAAGCCAGGTTTACAAATCCTGTGTGTGTGCAGTCAGAAGCTGTGACAATTTTTTGTCAACTCTACACATTTCCTGGCGGTGACTGAAAGACCCACGGCACCCTTTCAGCCCTCTCCCTTCCTCTCAGATGGCAAGAAAACAGGCCAACGCCATCCTCCCTGCAGCCATGCGTTGCTCCAGCCTGAAAAAGTGTTCGGTGGGTACGCTTAGTGAGGGTGACAGAGCAAAGTCTCCGGGCGTCAACCCCTTGTACCCCCTTCACTGAGTCAGCAGAGCACCTGAGCAGCTTCAGGTATCACCATCCCAAAGTGCCTTTCTCAAAATCCCTTTATTTGAATTTCTGTGGGCTAATTTTAGGGCCAGACCCCAGTGATGCAAGGTGACACACTCTGCTAGAGCCACCACAGCTCTGCACGTTGGCTCCTGCTTAGGAGCTCACCCCAGGTACCTTTTGAGAGATGTTGCCTGCAATTTTTCACCTGTTTTCATAGGGTAAGCTTTATGTGCTGTAATTCATCTTGCATCCCGTAGCAGCTTCAGATTAGTCTGTTAGCTGTTAGACTGCTAATGAGAAAAAGAAAATAACTGAGAGGTTATTAGTGGCTGAGATCCTGACTGCTTGACAAAACTCCCATTCAACACCTTTTGTGCAACTAAGAACTGCAAAATTCAACCCATGTCTATAAGATTAAGCAAGTGTTCCACTAATTCCCCCAAAGTCCTTGAAAATTTTTGCCGCACTACATCCTCACTGTAATAATTAAAATTATTGCTTCTCTTCAGGAAAGATAAAAGAAAAAAGATTAAATTTTTCAGTACTTAATGGATTTAATCACTTTGTAATACATCAGAAAATGAAAGCAAGCTATAAAACATAAGGAAACATGTAAAAATGCTGTGTTTTCCTGTAATAGGTATGTGCTGTAACTAAAAAAAAAAAAAACCAAACACCCTTAATATTTTAACATTTAAAATTTTTAATAATCTGGAATAATGATAAAATTTTGGTATTGCTTTCTGTCATTCAGAATGTGATCGAGTTTTAGCAAACAACAAAAATAGCCGTTCATGTGTAGGCATATGCATATAAGCTTTATGCCTTGTTGAAGTGGGTGAGAACTTACACTTCAAAAGCGACAATAAATACAGTACCTCAGTGCTTTCATATTAATAAGTACTACTAAAAGGGAGGTTAAAAACCTAATTTATGAAATTCTGGGGCTATGTCCATTTCTCCAATAGACATACATATATTTAAAAATATTTATCAGTTGCTATTTTGAATCTTGCTCCCCCCCACCCCCCCCAGAGTGTTTGTTGGGTCAAAACCACAAAGACTGCTGTTTGCGTGACCGGTTCGTACTCTTTCAATCCTGTTAATTTCAGTGGCATTTCTAATGTGAGTAAAGGCTACTCCTCTGAGTAGGAGTTGTTGGATAGTTTGTCATTCTGTGAAGCATCATAGTAGACTCAGTGTGCTGTGCAGGGAACATACCATCATCTATGGCAAAGCAGCGTTTACATCGGTGCCATCTGTGTCACCTGCTTGCGTACCAGTCCAAGAAAGTAAAGCTTTGAGAGAGATTTAACTTGTTTGATTTCTTAAGAAATACCAAAATAATTTATCCTAAATTGAAAATACTGTGGTGGAGCTCTTTATATGTCTACTTTGAAATTGGGTTGGGGGGGGGAAACTTAATGACGCTCTAGCATTGTTCTCTAAAATATTTTTCAAAAGCAGTCCTTGAACATTTCAAGACAGACAACGATATGAATGCACTTGGACTGGTCATTTTAAAAGTATTCTTGCTATTTTTATGGCTTGGGAGTTGAGGGAAGGAGGAATACAAAACAGAGCTGCAGGTCTCCAGTTAGTATGGGCGCAAGCCTGGTCCCCCGAGACAGCACAAAACTAGCCATTTATTTCACTGAGAACAGAGCTGAGCACTGATCGTCTGAGAAATACCTATACTGCTGTATTCCGCTTGTACTTTTTCACAAGTTATATTTCAGATGCAAACTGCTGCTTCTTTGAGTTTATGAATTAGTATGCTAGACTGGTTATTATCTTGAAATGCTGTACTGGTCCATATTGATACC